>NC_041812.1:26845659-27145659 GCF_900964775.1 Scleropages formosus
AAATTATTGACCCTAGATAATCTTCATTTGATCACTAAAGGTTTTTTAGGGTAAGGGCAGTCATATTAAAGCAATTTATAGGTATTAAATAACTGAGTTAAAAGTCATATATTTACATTTTATGTATAATAAAAATGTATTCATTCATTCACTTTCTTCTTCAGCATGTTCAAGTCAGGGTCATAGTAGTCCAGCACCTCTCTGATCAGGGTACACCCTGGACAGGACATCAGAGGGTAGCCACACACACATACATTCACACACTAAGAGTAATTTTTAGCTACCCGGAAGAAACCTACGCAGCCCTGGAGAGAATATGCAAACAGACCACTACTGAACTGCCCAGGTGTTGGGAAATGGCAGAAGTAACCCCTGCACCACTGTGCTGCCAAGTTGTAATTTAGATGTACCCTAATAGATGGTTGTGGCTGGTTGAGATTGTCAGTAATTGGTTTTGTTATGGAAATGTGACCATGTTAAGTGCTTGAAGGAATATGCAGTACCTGTATTAAAAGAGAAGTGTCCAACCAGCACCAGTCAAACTCTACTTGTACACAAGTGGTCAATGCTTCCAAGGTAATTTAGAGTTTAATACACTACATTCCGTCCGTCCGAACTGCTCACCCCATACGGGGCACGGGGAACCGGAGCCTAACCTGGCACACAGGGCGTAAGGCCGGAGGGGGAGGGGACGCAACCAGGACGGGACGCCAGTCCGTTTGCAAGGCACCCCAAGCCCCTTATACACTACATTCAGCCACAAGATATCCAGATTGACACCGATTACAGAGAACGCTTCATGGGTTTCAGGCACCAAGTGTCCCAAACCATTTGATAAAAGTATCTGATCTAAATTATTACAGAATAAAATACTCTTCATGGAAGTAATAGTACCACGCAGTGGGGAAAAATGCAGTTGAACGGGATAATAGGACCACTGTATGAATAAGAGCAAATGTTTTCATAAGCCGTTGCAGTGGTTTTTCATTGTATGGGACCCGGTTATATAAGGACCGAGTATACTTAGCCCTGTAATCTTAAAATCTCATCCATTTATTGTGGGCTGTTTATTGATTTACTTTTGCTTTGCGATGTGCAGAATTTCCTTTCTGAGTTACCACACAGTGAATGGGCCACCGGTGTTGTGAAGATTGTTTCATGTCTTATATTCATTCCTTCATCATTTTACTTGGAGTTTGTGCCTCTGAGCATGAGAGTGTAGTCCTCAGTACTAGGATTAAAAACAACACCCCTTGGGGCCAGATCGCACTTTACCAGCTGGATACTGTCTCTGATGCACAATCCACATACCCCTAAGAAATCTTCCTTTAGCTTTTTGAATTCCTTTATCAGCATTGACAACTCTTAGCCACTTCTTTCCCATTTCTACGTCAATCTGCCCTGACTTGTTTGGCAGAGTCACCGCAAAGGGCAAGAATATTAGCAAGTCTAGCCGCCCAGTTTACATGTGTTTACTAGGGGAGTCAGGGGAATAACCCATCCTCCCTTCGAGAGCAGAAACTTAAGGATCCTGTTTTTCCAACAAATCTGACAACTTTTAGTGGAGGAAACCTGAGCAGACAGCACTTTATAAGTACAGCTCTTGCCCAGGAGAAAGTGCACACCCTATACATGTAATGCTCAGAATAGTGCCGACACCAGACTTTTCTATATGGTTAGTCACAATGATCAGTTGTGTCTGAGGATAAAGGGATAGCACACTGTGGGGCCTGTGAACTGACAGAACAAACGTGATGAGGTCTATCTAAGGACGCACGCCTCTTTGGAGTGTCTGCTCTATAGAGATTTAAGTGATAGTTCAGCCTGTCAATGAGGCTGAGAAAGTGTACTCTTACATCTTGTTACTGGTAATCCTATTCCCAGTGGGAGGGTCAGAAGCACCCTTTTAAGATTATCCTTCCAGACTGTCAAAAATAAGACTGACAGCCAGGAAGTCGTGTAGGGAATAGCAATGAACCTTATAAGTTAATGTTCCATTCTTTTCTAGTGAAGCTGCTCATCCTGTGCTTTGTCCTGGTCTGCTTGTGGCCTGTTAAAAACAGCTGATTTAAATCCTATTGACTGCTGGTTCAATTCCTGGCTAACAGCCCTTGTAATGGATGTTCCACTCAGGAGCATTGTATAGTTTAGTGGAAGAAAACACAAGCAAGCAGCTCCTAGTCTGACAACAACAGGCCCAGGGTGCTAAAAATAACACATAAATCCAGAATCAAAGTTGAAGGCAGCTCGTACGGTTGGCAACAATGTCCCTTCGCGTAGACTGATGTATTCCTGAAATTCTGTTTCTGAGAGGAAAAAACCTTTTGTTCAAAAGATTTGGCTTGGAGAACTGGAGAAAGGAAGAGAAAAGACTTGGGACATCACCCAAGTTCAGTGGGCTCCAGGGGTCTCGTTAATTGCTCCCGATGGACATGTCCTTAATTGTTGAATATTAATTAAACGATGCATCAGAAGATAAATATCCAGCGAAGACAGCGTATCATGTGCCAGCGCCACAAGTTTGCCAGCGCCATTTGGGGCCAGCTTGCCACAGATTGCCGCTTCCAATCACAGCCCTCCGAGTATTATTAACAGGCATCGTTCACGCTCAAGTGCAAACATCCAGAGCTGAAATAAACATGGCTGGTGCAGCCATCTGAGTGGTGACAGCAGCCCCCCCTCACTGTTGCCACAGCACCATCATCACTTTGACTAGCGTGAGACATCCCACAAAACCCACAGGCTGCCAAATGAGGAGAGGAGATGAGGAGGAGATGCAGTCGGGGAGCTTTCCGGGTCTCATGTTGCCACGTAGCTGTGAATACTCATACGAACATGGACGCATTTCGATAACTTCCTCTCGCATTTCAACTGAAGGGAACACACAACAGGGAGCAAAGGAAGTATATCGGCGTAACATCAGCAAAAGGCAGCAGCCAGTTGTGGACAACCTGTAGAATGTGGAGGTCAACCCTTCAGACTCCACTTGACCTTCTGTGGAACTGCGGCTAACTTGCAACCCTGGAGGTGCACCTCCATCATCTTCTGCTTGTAATGCTGGCTGCAAAAGCTGGATGCCTTTGTCTTAATTGATTTGAGACAGACAGTTGCCTTTGGAAATGGGAAAAACCCATCTGCAATGGAGAACAACAACGGCTGCCACATGGGAGCATACGGGGCACTGGGAAACGTGGCAGTCCTCCATCTACACTCCCACTCCTGTCTTGTTATGTCCCTCTTCACTGACAGCTCATCATGGCTGTTAAGAATGAGCAGGGATACTGGGAATATTGGGAAAAGATCATTGTAGGTTTCCTGCCTTTTTGTATATATTCCACCAAAATATTTAAAAAAAAAAAAAAACATGTCTGTCAACAGTACTTTGAATACAATGGAAATGGAAAATATTTAAAACCTGTTATCAATCTGTATATATTCATCCATCCATTAACAACAACCGCTTGTCCCGAGCAGTGTGGCAGTGAACTGGAGCCTTACCAGGCCACACAGGGCGCAAGGCCGAAGGGAGAGGGCACACACCCAGGACAGGATGCCAGTCAGTTGCAAGGCACCCCAAACAGGGCTCGAACCGCAGACCTGCCACACAGCAAGCACCGGCTGAACCCGCAGTGCCACCACGCCCCCCCATATATTTAATTGTTTAAAGAAATTTAAGGTATCTAATATACATTCGTGAAGGAGGTCAGTTGCGAGGGATGTGTATATAACTGAAGAGACATAGGAAACCAAAACTCATCAATATTCAAAATTCAAGTATTTTATGAGGCTTTGAACAAGGGGCACCTGAGCTTCACAGAAAATGGATATACATTCCAACTAGGGATGGGTATCGTTAGGATTTTATCCTAACTTAGATACTCTTATTGATACTAATGTCCATAATTTGGTGCAAAAACTAAAGACATGATTACATAAAAAGATTACAACTTTCTTTGCAGAAATAAGTTAAATTGTTTCCTGAGTTTCCTGTATATTTACATTTATTCACTTAGCAGATGCTTTTCTCCAAAGCAACTTACAATGGATACTATGTAGTGTTACTAGTCCACACACCTTATTCACCGCGGTGACTTAGATACACTACTTACAATGGGCCACTCATCCATACATCAGTGGAACACACTCTCTCTGTCACTCGCACACTATGGGGAAACCTGAACAGCATGTCTTTGGACTGTACGAGGAAACCAGAGCACCCAGAGAAAACCCATGCAGACACAGGGAGAACATGCAAACTCCACACAGACTGAGCAGGGCTCAAACCCACATCCTCTCACACCACCCAGGCGCTGTGAGACAGCAGTGCTACTTGCTGTGCCACCATGCCGGCCATATATGAGGGAGGAGCAACTGCTACAAATATCTGGTGGTGATGTGCTTTAATACTGCTTCACTACCAGAAGCTAAACCAAAACAATATTACAATTACCACAGAACTATAGTCCTTGAGCTTCTCAGAAGCTAACAGAAATAAAATAACGTTCATAAAGAGTAAAGATCTGTAAACAGAAAAATATAGAGATTATATAGAAATTATATAGAGAAATAGTGCTTAAAACTGATGCTGCGTCCTGACTGAGTTAATAACTATAGTCTTATTTTTATAACCATAACGAGTGTTACCTTGACTTGACGAGGTCGAGACACTTTTCTTTTTAGCTTGGAAAATCCCATCCCAATCCTCCAATCCCAGCTGGGAGGTTTCACCAAGGACTTAGGTGCAGCCGCTGCTTTGCTAAAGCATTCAAACATGCTGCACTGCTTCAGATTTATAGAATGTTGTATTTGTAAGTGTTTCATGAGATTACTGATGTTACACGCAACTACCTTTTCACATATTGTGGCATGCAGCGTTCTGGGTTTGGATGGGGCGAAAAAGAACGCACAGGCACTGTTCTTAACGAAAACACCGGCACGCAGGGAAGTAATGCTCTCGGTCCGAGGACCCCGTTGCCTTAAGCCAGCCTGTTTAGCGCCCCCAGGCTCTTTTTCTTCCCGCTGGCAAACACGGCGACTCCTTTATTTTCCCCAGAAGTGCCCCCAGTGGTTGAACACGTTATTTACAATTTACCTATAATGCAACTAGTTATATTAAACACATTTCCCACTCAAACGTAAGGTAACGCGGGTTGTTACATTGCCCCCACATCAAAAAGAAATGCAACATCCCCGCTGCTACCTGCCCCAGAAAAAGTCCCACTATCCGGCGCTGTCTCTCACATGCCTTCATTCGGGAGCGCAGATCCCAGATGCTCAGCACTGGTTGTGGGGTGGGGACAACTCAAATAGCCTGCCATGGTGGCGCGCTCGAGGCGCCAAGGTGGCCATCCTTGTCTCTTGTCTGCCCAGCCTTGGTCCCAGAACAGCTCTTTCACACACACATGGCACATACCAGGCTTGGTGGCGCCCATGTGGGTTTAGGCAACCGCGTTGTGCCTCCATCCGCTGACCGGCTTTTGCAGGAACGCCGGGTCCACTCTCCGCAGCCGTTCCGCACTGCCCCAACTCCCCCGTGGGTTACGAACACCCCTCTTGTTTGCCTGGCTATCTTGCCGCACCTCTTGTTGCTCGGCCAACATTTGGCAGAGGACGTAGGCAGATTGCCCCGGTTGACGCTCAGGCCTCTGCCACCTCACCGCATGCCGAGTCCACCGCGACGCTCATGAAACCGGCTGCCTCCGTTTGTGCAGCCTTCCTGCTTTCGCGGCATTTGCTCCACCGCGCTCTCTTCCGAAAGCTTGTTGGGGCTTCAGGAAGCTGGGTTGCTTTCGTGAAAGTGGTGAAACCTTCACCTGTGAGCGATTTTGCGTTTGAAGATTCGCTCACCTCAGGTACAAAGCCGTGCTTGTCTGTCATTGAGGTGCGCTCTTCTGCGTCATTCAGTACGTTGCCTGACCCCATCGGGAAAGCGTCACTCTCTGCAATGCAACTTTCCCCAGCACCCACACTCGGCGGTGGTTCGTTGCCTCCTTCTGCCACATTTTCCCTGGGCGCAGGAAGACCCCACTCAACCTGCTTGTCCCTCTACAGTGGCACCTGGCAGCTCTTCTCCGTCGTCTTCACCATAGCATGGTGTGGGTGGTCCCCCTGGACACCCGTACTCTGCAACAGCTCCGCTACCATCACAGGCTCTTCTTTTGCCAGATGCCGTTTTGTCATCCCGCTGGCTTTTGTCCTCATGCCGATTTCCCCGTCTCCACTTTTGGTGTTCCACAGAACCCAAAACCAGCCTCTCATCAGCCTGCCCCACTTCTGACACCAACGCGGCATGTGGCACGCTGGGTTTGGATAAGGCAAAGAAGGACACACACGCAGCGTTCATCATGAACATTTTATTTGAACACTGGCACACAGGGAAATAACGCTGTTGGTCCAAGGACCTGTTTCCTCAAGGACCTGCACCTCAAACCAGCCTTCCCAACCTGCTTTAGTGCCCGCAGGCTTTTTTTCCTTCCCGCTAGCAAAAGACGGTCACCCTTTTATTTTGCCCAGAAGTGCCCCCAGTGGTTGAACACGTTATTTACAATTTACCTATAATGCAACTATTTGCATTAAACATATCTCCCGCTCAAACTTAAGGTAACGCGGATCTTTACAATATACTGCATTCAGCTGCATTTTCATTAAATTTAGTAAAGTGAGCCCACACTTTCGAATGTTTTGCTCTGTCAGCTAGAATTGGAGAGCACAGAATGTAAACATGCAGTTACGCAATGTCAAATGTAATTGCTTGATGCTGGCAGCTTCGTCATTATTAGGGGATGGTCAGGAATTTGAAAACGCCCGTTATGTGGTCATGTCTAGAAGGTAATGAGTTAACATTACATAAATACTGATAGCAGCACCGTTTGTACAGGAGCGTATCAATATTTCGGTACTGACCAGCCAGGAACCGGTACCAATTTAGGACTGGTTCTCGATACCCATCCCTAGTTGCAACCAAATCGGCCTGCTAGAATACAACACAAGCTGGTTGCCACATGCTCATCCAAAAATTCTTTAAATTACAGTAAAAGATTATAAATCTGTTCTGACATTTGTCATACGAGTGGTTGATTTTAGGGTCATTTCGGTGGACACCGTTTTCTTCATAAGAAGTCACCAGAAAGGAGCAGTTCACTGGGTGGGTTGTGAGGCTAACTTCTCACCCGTGGGTCTCTGCTGTGGTGATGGTCTTCTCACAACCCTATCAACCTCCACAGTGGAAATAGGGTTGCATGCACCCATCTCTCTTTCCCGGGGACTGGGCAGCAGCAGCTGGCAAGAAACCCTCTTCAGGGGAGCGGCATCACCAAAGATCCATGTGGTATGGCCGTCATGACCCCCACCTGAGCAGGACCCAGTACTTGCAGCTGCCTGGGAACACTTAAGTTTTCGGACCCAGTACTTGCAGCTGCCTGGGAACACTTAAGCTTTCGGAGCACTAATTTCAGCGACCAGCTACTGTAGCCGGTCATCAGCCGCACACAAAACCTGACTTGAGCGCTCTCAAGTGCCATATCAGCATATTCGTTCAACCTTCAATATGAACAAAAATTGCTGGAGCTTGAGACCCATGACACGGGACTCTCAAATTCTGCATTGATCCAAATACCTTCTTTACTTATGTCCAACATGAGTCATCTCTAAAGCCCTGGCGATTCACTGGTAGCAGGTTGTATTCACTTTGGCAAATTCTTTCTGGATGAGGCTTAAAAGCCAATTTCCGGAAATAAAGGTTCCAAAGTTTTATTTCAGAAGACTGCAGCCCAGGTCCCAAAGGACTCAAAGCCGCATTAACACAAGAGTGACTTGACACCTCATAGCATCAGCCCAGGCAACATCAGAACTTCATAACCAAGACAAGCGTAAAAGACCTAACAGTTTCTCTGGTGCTGTCATATCAGTGAATCTACTCACTGTAAACCTTAAGAAAACAAACCAGCCAGTGTATACAAGCAACAACTTTCTGGCACAAATATCACTGTGCATCTTCATGCTTTGGCACGCTAGAATTGCTGATGCTCATTTAACAACAGTAAGGATTATAACAGTGGAATTACAATAAGTACTTTAACAGTTATTTATCGCTCACCTCAGAGGCCTCTTGCAATGAGTTGGATGCTGATCAAGAATGGATTCTATGCATTCATAGCTTACCTCAATTTCGCCCACTCCCCTCCACCTCATCTCCACTCACCTTCTCCTGATACTGGCGGCGGGAAGAGTCCAACGACTGGATGAGCGCGGTGGCGTGGCCCACGAACATGGCGTAGCAGGTGGCACCCACGATCATGCTGAGGATAGTGAGCCACACGTCTGTCATTCCCACTGGGGGGTACATGCCGTAGCCAATGCACAGCATGTGGCTCATGGCCTTGAACAGGGCATACGAGTATTGCTGGCCCCAGGTGTCATTCTGCAGGACAGGATGGAAGAACAGGGTGAGACACACACACACACATCATAACAGTGCCCCAACTTCTCTGACAGTGCTATGGAGGTGGAAGACAATGAAAGGTCAGGCGCTGAAATGCCAAGGACAATCGGGTAACAGTTAAAGCGACAGAACATCGGTATCTGCGTATATCACCAGGCAAGAGTACCCTTTCATAGCCACATCCTTACCTAACCATATTGGTGATAACACATATGTTTGCTGATAGCTGCTTTCTACTTATACCATATAAAAAGTGTCAATCAGGAAAATGCATTTTCTGAGACACAAAGTGGAAAAAAAAAAAAGGAGCCAATGATGTAAAGATACTGATCTAAATTTTTATCATCTTCTTCCTGGACTCTTATGCTCCAGCAGGCTAGAGTAGAACCTCTCTGCAAATTCATCTGCACATTATTTCAAAATTTAATTTCCACTAGGGCAATACCTAAAAGATTGCAGAGTTACTGCTGCCTAATACACGTAAGTATAATATACGGCACCGTGAAATAACAAAGTAATAACTCATTTAAAAACAAATACCTTGGCTTTCTGAGCCTGCTGATGCGATTACTATGGGGACTAGACAATGATTACACAGTGGGAAAGGAGCCCTCGAGAGTGAGGAAATGGGTAGTTTGTCGAGCAGTTTATCAGATGGGGGCCAATTTGTCCATAAGACTGTGTTTCTATAATGGCCTCTGCTCCAGGCAGATGCTACACTGATTACCATTTGTACCCATTACACAAAGGCCCAAATGAGCAGCCTGTCTTTTACACAGCACCATCCACGTGTGCATGATGCCAAGACGCTCCCACTTTTTAAAATATTTATTTTTTTCATCCTTGGCATCATTAAAGGTTCCGATCTGAATTGGACGTGATTGTGTTTGTCATTTCAGGCACGGACCCTTCAAAGATCGCAGACAGATCCTCTTTGATGTCTGAGGGCCGCTGCGGGCCTGCCGATAAGACCGGGTAATAAATGAGGTCTCTGAAGAGCCGGTGGTAATTTGTAACATGCCAGGTTACCGTGAGCTGTTGGCGTCCAGCTACTCCTAAATCACTGCTCCAGGGGTCAGTTATATAAGAGCTGTGAGATCTCACCCAGACAGGGGCGCAGGTCCAGTCCAGGCGAGACGTGAGTTTTCTCTGTGACTTTCCATGTGCTGCGGATTATTAAGGCACCAGCAGGTTGCTTTCCTAACTGTCAATGCGGTGCTGTAATATTCTGTTTGTGCGGATTTACCACTGTGGTAGAGAGCTACCACCTACCGAATGAGATCCACATTGGGTGGAGCAACATGCAGCTATTTGCTTTGTCTCCTTGTTTTGGTTCGTTTCATATTCCTTCATATGCGTTCATGCATCGGTAAAAAATGTTCAGATTAATCTCACGTTGGCTTTCCGAAGAGTTCATACTGGACAAGCCCCTTCTCCTTGCCTCTTGCACGACTGAGATCAATGCTTGACGGCATCATAGCTGCCTCAGTATGCAATTTTCTACAGAAAACCTAAAAATCATACTCATTATGGTTGTGCAAAAAGCAAAAAAATACATAGTTTACACGGCATCCTATAGTATAAGCACCCAAAAGCAGTATGCCTGTTCCTTCGTTCATGATTTATTTACCTGTAAGGCTATTTTAGTGTTTTAAACAGCGGTCGGTGTTTTCCACCCGAGTCAACAAATGAGCATTGAGGAGCACTGCAATAATACGCCGTCTCTAGAGAAGACTTGCAACGCTCATTTGACTTGACGGTATTGCCCTTAGGCAGTACAGCCTTGTTATGGGCCTAAACAGCTAGTGCCCTGAATGTTCATTATCTGTCACTTCTTAATTCTGTACAAACCTTCACTTTCTTGAGTCATCTTCAGCTCCAGCAACAGAGTAAACACCAGCAGAATTAGAATCTTACCAGACTGCTACATTTCATTCAGATAATTCATATTGTTGTTAATTTGGGTGGCTCCAAATCCACTTACAGCGACAAGTTGGTATACTAAGTTACTTACAGTTATTTACCCATTTATACAGCTGGGTAATTTTTACTGGAGCTACTGAGGGTAAGCACCTTATTCAGGGGTAAATGGGATTCAAACCTGGACCAAAGTAATGCCTACTACCCCTATGCTACTTGCTCATCCAGAGTGCTGATGACTTAAAAGGCTGGTAATTAGTATTAAAAACACTTTTCCTTCGTAGTTAGATATATTCACTCATTTATTCATTCCTATACAGTATATATTTTAATCTGCGCAGAAAAGCAATTTCAGCTTGACATTGATTACAATAGATAAACATGGCTACAAAGACCTATTGTGCAAATAAAAAAAAAATACAAGATTAAAGATAGCAGAGATGCTAAACACTCACCACCATCTTGTTTTTGGAGACCCAGCAATCGGGGGGGAAGTCCTGCAGCATGGGCACCAGGAACTGCAGGCAGCCATCCCAGTGGCACAGCAGCAGCATCATGCCGATCAGGTTGACGATGCGCACCATGGCACTGGCCAGGTCGTAGGTCATGTGGAAGATCTGCGGGTGGTACAAGCGAAAGGCAACAATCGGCATGAAGGGGTTCGTCAAACCTGGGGTTTATACTGGTGCTGTTGGTCAACTCTGGGCTGCCCAGTGAACCAGGCAATTTTTTTTTTTTTTATGTTTATTTTTCTAGGCTGGAACATCTGTTCTCAAAAGCCACAATCACACACACACACACACACACACACACATTTTCAGAACCGCTTGTCCCATACGGGGTCACGGGGAACCGGAGCCTACCCGGCAACACAGGGCGTAAGGCCGGAGGGGGAGGGGACACACCCAGGACGGGACGCCAGTCCGTCGCAAGGCACCCCAAGCGAGACTCGAACCCCAGACCCACCGGACAGCAGGACCGTGGTCCAACCCACTGCGCCACCGCACCCCCTTAAGCCACAATCATTGTCATTCATATGTTAAATAAGCATTATCCTAAATGTATGTGTGACCTTACTGCAGGCCAGGGATTAACGACTCGAGCAATACCACATGACATACTAGTTTCCAATCTGCAATAGTTCTAATCATTTTATTGCTAGTGCATCATCTCACCTGGTGTTCTAGTTATAAACCAGGATCCTGTTAAATTGTTTATGTAACCAGCAGGACTGGGACTGCCAAACCCGATCGAGGCCCTGGAAACGTGTCTGTTATAAACGTAGAACGAAATGGGCGGTCTTAACCATACCATTTTACACTCCTGATCCTGGGGTACTAATACAGATTTGTACTTTACATAACCACTGGAACATTCAGCAGAATGTGTTATTTTCTCTAATTGAGCTCACTCTCAATTGTACCAATTACTGAATTTCCCCCAGGAATCAATAAAGTATCTATCTATCCATCTATCTTAGCACCAAGGTCAGCAATGTTTTAAAAAGAACAGAAAAATCTGCATGTGCACTGTTTCATCTGGCCATCAAGGATCATTATTGAGGATCCCTGGTCTAAGGGATATCAGCTGGGAATAACAATTCACATTTAGAGGGGAAAATGCCATAAGACACTCCAATGAACTAATGACAATATTCAAAATTAATAGATACAACCCTTTTATTCAACAGAAAGGACATGGAATGAATGTTTGCTTGACCTCCGTTAAGTGCACTCTTGGGATCTTCTTGGATGTTGGAGACAGTGTGGGTTTTAATGGCCTCTTTAATTTAAAGGCACTTAATCCCATTGTGGGCTGTGGTTCACACAGCTCCCTATGCCTACATTAATTCATTCAATTCAATTCAGTTCAACCCAATTTCTATAGAGGGCCTTTTCCAGCATGACTGCCTGAAAGAATTTAATATAAGAAACAGACTGGGGAAACTTAACTTTAGCAGAAGCCTTACAGACAATTTAGACAAATTTTGTCAAATACAACGTGAGTTTGGGAGGGGAAAAATAATAGGAGAGAAGCGAAAACTAGAATTTCTTAGATGGATCTAAGAAAAAACGTATCTCTAGGCATTTCTCTGGTTGACCAACCCTTACAGTTTTGGGAACTAATTTTTACACAATCACGCATGTAATGGAAAAGGGAGATTGTTAGTTTTACTTGCACCACATTTGGCGCTGTCTTCTACATGGAGGTAGATCGACACTGAACAGATCACCCATAGGCATGCAGCTCATCCAGTCCAGTGATATAATGCACAAAATACATTCACTGGTCAGACAAAATCCAGCCCAACTCTATGCTCACTGTTTCAAGAACGTCAGGAGTGTGCATGCGCATAACACGTGGGGTTAGGGAGTTCCAATGACAGGGACAAGAAATGGCATGGGGGCGTGTGCCACTTTTGATTTAGATCATCTGCTGGAATCACTCGCGGATGGAAAGTTCGCTTTCAGAACGGATTAGAGGAAGAGCCCAGATTCCTGGTTAGTTCTACTGAAATTTCCAGGCCATGCCCTTGGCGGACTTGCGCTCAAAGCGGTTGCCCTCCAGCACGCTCATGTCAACCAAAGAACAGCCCAGATGCCTGCTGCTTCCAGTTCCTCCTTTTACCCCCTGCTCTCCTTGCAGCTGCAACCTCTGCGCTGCACCTCATTTGCATCATAACACGTTTTATCTGCAAAGTACTGAAAGGATGCATTTCTGAGAACACAAGAAAGGGTTTTGACCATAGCTTTAGAAAGCCTGACTTCAAAACAGATGGTCAACATGTTTTTCTCATCATACCACAGCATTTTATTTCTTGCAGTGCACTGTAGTAATGAGCCAAGGATGAGTCAACAGAAGCACATGCGGTATTCTTCAGAGTGCTCTTTCACTAAAATAGAGTGTTTACTACTGACACTTTAATAACATTTATAGCGTACATTATGTCCCACACTAGCTGGAACGCAAACACTTCTGCCTTTCTAATTTAAGTTAATGAAGCTGTTTGCACAGCACTGTAAGTGAACTAGAAGTTATAAGACTTCTACTAATGTAGGAGCAGATCTCCTGCTGCAGGTACAAGCCCTGTGGATTACACATCTCGAATGCCTAGAATGGTTGCCATAATAATGGGCTGCAGCAACTACCATCTAACATCAGCATTGAACTAATCAGCAAACTAGAATTATTTTATAATATTATTTCATCTCTTTAAATCACAGACTGCATGTGAGTGAGTCCTGAGCCTTCACTTTACAAAGCTTCTGACATTAGTATATTCTGGCTTAATTTATGATAACAGATCTCTTCATCAGACTTTCTCCTTTATTTACACTTTCTGCTTCATTCACATAATTAGCAGCATTAGGCAGGGAACAGACTGTCCTGGTTTCCAAAAACGTTTCAGAAAATTGTGTGAATCTGTACAGATGATGATGAATATAAAATCATGTCTGCAGTGGAAGAATTTAAAATATGCAACGAATCGAATCTAAATGCCGAGACGCAGGAGACAACGCCGATAGTGATCACATATATACCTCAAGAAGGTGGGTGCAGTCCTATTTTTAAAGCGTACAGCATTCAAAACAACATTAAAAGGCTGGCATTAGAGAATCAAACAGGAACAACAAGCAGACAACCTTATATTAATACCTATGTTGGACAACCCCTGTTTCTCTGCGTCTCACACACACAATTTGAATTGTACAATGCAGTACATTAGGCCTGACTGATTGCTACCCACTCTTTATAGAAAGGCATTATAAGCATACTGGCATCTGTACCTGGGTAAATAGACATGTTTGATTGATGAGGAGGGGGTGCGGTGGCGCAGTGGGTTGGGCCGCAGTCCTGCTCTCCGGTGGGTCTGGGGTTCAAGTCCCGCTTGGGGTGCCTTGCGGCGGACTGGCGTCCCGTCCTGGGTGTGTCCCCTTCCCCCTCTGGCCTTATGCCCTGTGTTGCCGGGTAGGCTCCGGTTCCCCGTGACCCCGTAAGGGACAAGCGGTTCTGAAAATGTGTGTGTGTGTGTGTGTGTGTGATTGATGAGGGCAATGTGCTCCTCCTCAGAGGTTCCACAAATTTGCAGTCCTACTAAGTTTGCATTATTTCCTGTAAAACAAATATTTTTAAGTTAAATGATGACTTGGAGTTCTCATCTTTTGAAGTGGAACATGTGGTGTATATTTATATGTGTGTATTTAAATACATCTGCCAAGTCATCCTATGGGCAGACATGGTGCCTTGAAAAAGGCTGAAAACATGCAGTATGGTATATAAATATATGGAATACCTGAAATTTTTTCCTATGTTTACTAGTACAACTTTTAACAGCAGTGGTCCCATTGAAGAAATTTTCCTGTTTAACTTACATGACTTATTTTGCAAAACATTCACAAGTCAAGCTTTGGTCATTTCTGCAACCATGGTACGCAGTGTATATGAAGAGTCCGTATGCCTAATGTTTAGTGTCTTTCTTGTCCACTTTGACTTGTGCTCATGTAATCTTGGAAGCTAAGAGATGCACTCTTGGAAGTTCCTTTAACAATGATATCATTAAAGTTATCTCCAGTAATATTTGCGCTGTCATATGCCCTAGGGCCCTTACTGTGGTTAGCACTCAAGTAAGCATCCCTTCAGAAAATGTTTCCAACTACCGAGGATTCCTCAAATGTTATTGGTTGTCGTGATGCTGCCTGTGACACAGACTGAGTTTTAGGACCAGGGTAATTACCTAAGGGTTCTCTCTCAATCAGCCATATACTCAGTGTGTCCGGCGGTAAAGGGTTACATCACATTGATTTTTTTCCAGCGAAGGTACAATATATAATGTATAAACATTTAATACATTAAAAATTATATGAAATAAAATGCCTCCACAGCACCACGTACTCTAACTTGTGTATCAAACACTATTTTAACACCTCGCTTTGTGTGTGTGTGTGGGACGCAGTGATTTCTATTCAATAAATAGTGTGTGCATGGGCAGCTTGTGGGACATATATCTTTACGGTCACACTCCAGATCTTTACACACCCCATCCTGCGCTGCTCCATCCAGTTAACATGATACGCTGCACAGTACTCCACTTGAAACTTCCCCCCCCCACATTTCATGTCCAACTGTGACTGTGTTTGTAAGCTCGAAAATCTCTTCCCATGTTGTACAAAAGTGGAACTCAGCTGGCTGTGAATGGCCTCAATTCCAGTTACGTAAAGAAGGCACCTCAGCCTACCATGGCTCTGCACATTGCTATAATGCCACAAGACGGACAGGGAGCAACAGTTCTGTTTGCACCAGTGGGAGATGTGGAAGGCCAGTCTTTGCACCCTGCACAGAATTACTACTGCATGTAGACAAAAATGGTGGCATGTTCTGAGAAATGGCTCTTTGTTTGTTCCGTTTTGTTCCGCCTTAAAACTTTCATCAAAAAACATGATGGCTATATATATTACCCTTCATTCACTATTTTCAACTCTTTGTCGTTGTTAGGGTTGTGGTGGTCTGGAGCCTATCCCAGAATCACTGGGTACCAAGCTAGAAGGGATACACCCTAGACAGAATGCCTGTCCATTGCAAGGTAGCCACACATGCTAATGCACTCACACACCATGGGCAATTTAGCGTTAAATTCACCTGAAATACATGTCTTTGCACTGTGGGAGGAAACCAGAGCACAAGGAGGAATCCCACAAAGAGACATGGAAACTCAACACACATTGAGCTGGATTCAAAACTATGCACAAACTGCCCAGATGTTATGAGGCAGCAGCACTACCTACTGCACCGCTATGTCGCTCTTACATTAGCACAACTGCAGAAATTTGAATGGCTTCCATACATCAGTCAGGCAACAGGGAGGGCTTCGGAACAATTTAAGAGAGACACACGGTAAAATCAGGTGTGCACGAAGCCAAGAGTAACCTACACTGGGAAATTCCTTCCATTCATACTTCTCAGAACTTTGCAAGGGAGATGTAAAGCCATTCCAAGAGTGATCTGCAGGCGGCGCAATGTGCTTTAATGCATTTCGGTGAACCTGGAGAGCTTTTTTTTTTCCAAAGCCATTATATGATGGAAGACGGCTAAAGTGTGCATGTGCATCGGATTACATATTTTCATTTAAAAGTCTTCTAAGATACCCAGCGGTGGATATTAATATCACACAAAGCGCATTTCCACCCTTGAGGAGCTGTCACCGATGGTGGCATGCTTTATTGTGCATTCAATAATACCCCATGAAGCCTTTTCTTCTTCCTCATTCTTATCTGTGAAAGAGCAGTCCTTGGCCCGTGTGTCTGCCAGCCGAGAGGGGCCTGATTAGCTGATTTGCATTATTTATTTATTTATTTATCACCAATGATTCATTTAGCGGAAATGAAAGGGAGCTTTCTGTGGCACCGGCGCTGCTGGCCAGGCCGTTGAGTGGAGATGTCTTATCGTCCCATCCTGAGGTTTCTTTTCCCCTGCTTCTTCTCCCACTCCACTCCAGTCTAGCCCGGTGCAAACCACTGTTGTGTGGGCTCGAAAGCCATACAGCTCCACATGCTGGCATGGACCCCTCACACCCTGGGAGAACTAAGGAGAGACACCAGGCAAAGCGTACAGACATGGGTTGCTTAACGATAGGGATACGTTCTGAGAAATGTGTCGTTAGGTGATTTTGTCGTAGTGCAAACATCACAGTGTACTTATGCAAACCTAGATGGTATAGCCTTGATCATAGAGTGTACTTGTACAAACCTAAATGGTATAGCCTCAATCACAGAGTGTACTTATACAAACCTAAATGGTATAGCCTCAATCACAGAGTGTACTTATACAAACCTAAATGGTATAGCCTCAATCACAGAGTGTACTTATACAAACCTAAATGGTATAGCCTCAATCACAGAGTGTATGTATACAAACCTAGATGGTATAGCCCGATCATAGAGTGTACTTATACAAACCTAAATGGTATAGCCTCAATCACAGAGTGTATGTATACAAACCTAGATGGTATAGCCCGATCACAGAGTGTACTTATACAAACCTAGATGATATAACCTCGATTACAGAGTGTTCTTATACAAATCTAGATGGTACAGCCATACAAACCTAGATGGTATAGCCTCGATCTAGCCAAGAGGCACAGTAAATATAAGATTTATGACGCTGTTGCCGGCGTAAAACAGCATAACGGTTTACAGTACACTTTTTCTTATAAATAGATAGAGTACACTGTAAAATAAGGACAAAAAGTACACTATAGTAAATCCAGTAACATAGGTGTTTATCATCATTATCAAGTATTATGGACTGTACACAATTGTACGTGCTATACTTTTATACGACTGGCAGCGCAGCAGCTTTGTTTACGCCAGCAGCACCACCAAGAACACGTGAGTAACATGTTGAGCTTCGACATCATGACGGCTATAACGTCACTAGACGAGAAGAATTTTTCTGCTCCATAACAACATTATGGAACCACCGTCGTACGTATATGCAATCAGTTGTGAAACGAAACGTCGTTAAGTGGTGCATCACTGTACTTAGGCAAGTCACTCTGGAGATGAACACCAACCATGTTGCTTGTTCTCTCTCTCTCTGACTGAATTTAACCCCACATCAGTAAAAATACTTGGGCCTTTGACTTTCAAATTAAGTTTCAAATGTTATATTCACCTGGCACAGAGGTGATGAATATGTCCTTGTGTAGTGTTTCACTTATGGACTCGTGGAAAAGACATGATTCCACGCTCCAGCAAGTCAGCAAAGGTCTTCAAGTGTCACGACACACCAACGTGAGTATCGCGCTGTGGTGCTCTCCACAGGAAGTCAATAATGAACTTGCAGCAAGGCCACAAGGTCATTTCGGTGCCTGCAGAAAGTCGCTCGAGGACCTTTGACGAGGGACTCATTTTACTGTCCAAACAAAACAACAACTCCTACAAGAAACTCCCACTAGAATGAGTGTCACAGACACAGCGCTTCCAGTCTGGCAGTCACATCCCTGGTGTTGTTCAGCTTTGCCTGGCAATCACAGAAACTCACACTTTTTCCAAGTGTTACCTGCAACCCCGATACTCTGTTTGTCCACTGTATTGCTGCGCCAACACAACGGGCAAGTCCCTCTAGAAGCGATGGTGTAAAACAAGGATGACTTTGCTCATTTTCGTGTCATTAACAAAGCACTCTTCATGCCGGAAGCAGGAGGTGGGGAAAAAATGTACATAACAGAATTTTTACAGAGCAGTCTATTTCACTAAGCACTAAAAGAAGAGGTCATCTGACAGCAAGTAGGCATTTCAAGTGCATTTGGAGAAAATTATCATGCAATGCTGCTCACTCTAACCCATGCTTCACTCCACACTCTGGCAAAGAGGCAACATGCCCCACATTCACTTCGTAGAATTGCTTAATGCTAAAAGGCAGAGGATGTCCGCTGGGTTTAGGTGGGAGATCCCAATCCGGGCGATTAAAGGTGGCTGTGTTGGCAGCTGCTGGAGTGCACTGCTCTTTGTACCACTGCCTTTCAGCCTGCCGTCGGTGAAAGTTACATTCAGCCACCGTTCCCTGAGGTTGACTGATGGGAGCATCATGCTATGGCAGGGTGACATTTTCCACAGCAAAGCATGCTGGGAGATATGCTAATTTTAGAATATCTGGCAATGTGCACAAAAGATGGTTGCCCATTTTAATAGGAACAGTTTTGTATTTACTGAAATTTTTCAGACAAATTTAGGTTTAATTTGATAAGCATAAAATGACTGTCAAGGAAAGAATATTTTAATGAGATTTGCATATTTAGCTCATGCTTTTCTCCACACGATTAACGTTAGAGTGACTTCCCACATTAAGCAACCAGCAATATTTACCTATTTATGCAGCTGACCAATTTTTACTGGAGCAGCTTGGGGTAGGTACCTTACTCCAAGGTAATATAGCAGTGTGCGAGACTCAAATCTGTAATCTTCGGATCCAAATACAGCAGCACCATCCGCTATTGCTACCAGCTGACCTCCTTAACAAGACTGAGACACAAAAACCTAAAGAACAACAAATCAAAAATACATGTTGCAACACCATGAATGTACCCCACACTTCCTCAGCATTCATGCTTTATCTTCTCAGAAACACACTTATGATTTTCACAGTTGTGTACCCAAAAGGTGTAGGTGCTGAAAATGAAACAGTGGATGGGGACTTGAAAGGATTGCTTTTATGCACCAAACAAATGACTCAGCTGAAGCTAAGCCTCACTCTAGCCCTACCTCCTCCCACTGATGGATGTAGCGGATGAGCCTGGACAGCCGCAGCAGACGCAGAAGACTGAGGATCTTAGTGAAGCGGACGATCCTCAGGGCACGAGCCGTCTTGTAGAAGTCCGAGTCGATGCGTGTCTCTACAATGAGGAAAATGTAGTCCACAGGGATGGAGGAGATGAAGTCCACCACAAACCAGCTCCGCAGGTACTTGACCTTGATCTGTTGTGGGTCTAAGATGATCTCAGTGTTGTCCTCCTTCACGATGCCCGTGCGAAAGTTGAGTACCAGGTCCACGAGGAAGAAGGTATCTGACACAACATTGAAGACGATCCAGGGTGGCGTGTGTTCATCCTTGAAGAAGGTGATGCCCACGGGGATGATGATCAGATTGCCCACCATCAGCAGCAGCATGGTCAGGTCCCAGTAGAATCTAAAAAGGGATCATCAACCATGGCTGATGAAGATGTTGTAGACAATGAGAGGTTTGAGGACTACTGTAGGTAAACAATAACATTTAAACTAGAGAAAGGAAGTGTATTTTCTCGTTACAGCCAACTAAAATAGGGTATTACTAAAAATGTTTTTAAAGACTGAAGATGTACAGACACAATGCTGACATAGTCTATAGAAATAGCTAACTGTTTCTCTGCTTTTCTGAAGGCAGCAATTTTATATACAACAAAACAGGTCAAGGCCTTCTAGAAGCTTCTAGGATCGCTATGCTGCCACCAAGCTCAGTGCTTAGGTCTGAGCCTTAAAAGCTGCTACACGAGGGACCCACAATCTTTGAAGTATCTAAGCACCTGTGGGGTGGCTGAGTAAAAATATTGGTACTTAACTGAGCTGCTGAACCCTTCAACACATTTAGCGGACAAATAAAAAAAAAAAAAAAAAAAAAAAAAACTTTCATGTCTTCAATAACCAGCGGGATGTTATCCCTTAAGTCTCACCATCCAACACCATATGCGCCTGTTCATTTAATCCTTTTCACTTCGTAGCTCCAGATTATCTCCTTGCAGTGCAGACATCCATATCTAGGACAACTTACATAGCTTACAGTTCTACTCACCACCCATTTATAGCTTATTGAAGATATGAAGATACTGAAGATGTGAGGTAAATGGGTTCAACAATGATTTATTATTTAGATTATCATTACTGGTTTGCATTGCTCATTATGGACATTTATCTGAAGGAAGTTACAATTCAACTCAAAGTGTCCTTGCTTTACTGGAGTGAAATACTATATTTAGGTGTACTACAGGTAGCACATAGTTGATTCAAACCCACTCGATCTTTAAAATTATATATACTTGTCTAACCACTTGGCCACCTGTTGCAACATACACATCATTATAACCATCATTACTATTCGTAAATTGGATGGATGAATGAATGGATTGTTCATCATCAGAGAATCTTACATGGTCAAAACACAAGAACTAAGACCAGGAGAGAACTACTTTAAATCAGCTAGTCATGCATAAATATAACGTATTGTAATGACCCGCATTACCGTAAGTTTGACTGGGAAACGAGCCTATTGTAAATAGTTGCATTATGGGTAAAATGAGTAAAGTGTGCAACCACTGGGGGGGACTTGCGGGCAAAATAAAGGGGTGTCCGTGTTTCTCAGTAGAAAAAAAAAAAGCCTGGGGGCACTAAGCAGGATGGGAAGGCTGACTTGAGGTGCAGATCCTTAAGATAAGGGGGTCCTCAGAATGAGAATATTATTTGCTTGTGGGCTGGTGTTTCAATAAAAAATTCAGAATAAACGCTGTCTGTGCGTCCTTCTTCGCCCCATTGAAACGCAAAGCGTCATGCGCCACAATATCAATAAGGCCTCTAGCACACCAAAGGTCATGTGCAACAAACCCGGATTGCAGCGTAACTGTATAATGAACATACTGGTATTTCAGTAGCCTTGGATTTAGACACAGAGAAAGCAGGAAAGCTTACTAAGTGTAATTGGAAATTAGAAAAGCACAAGGGCATCCATGCTTGAGATTCCAGTGTCGCTATATTTAGTAAGACGTGTTTGACTATGTTCAGCAGGGATTAAAACCTTTAAGGAGCACAAAACCAGAAAACAAGTACAATTGTAATTATGTCTTCAATATAGCTTTCGTGCACTATGTTGTCAAGAAAAATACTAATCTGCTTCGAACCAAACCACACCTCAGTGAACGCATTTAGGAAAACACTGCTGATTGTCTTCTCAGTTATACCTGACAGTCACTGCTGTCCTAACATGACTGCATTCCACCAAGTTACTTCAGCTCCAGCGGCTTGATGTGAAGCTACACATTTAAACCGGGTTGTTCCAGACAAACAGAGGTGCTCTGAGGTGAGACAACGAGTTCTCAGAAATCAACCTGCTACTAATGGGGAGACGAGAAGGTTTAGAGGTAGATGCAACAGCAATTCTCCTTCAGTGGCCAGCTGAGCAGCTATCAGCATCCCTGAGTGGGAGCGCAGCATCTGTCACAATGCGAGGGCACTGACAGCGGCCAGCCCTCAGACAACACACCTGTGTCCGTGAACTTGTCTCTGCACAGCAGAGTATATCTGTGAGCCTTAGCTTATGCCCAGCGATGTGTTAGAGCTGCCCCTTCTGAACTCAGCAGCTGAAGGTTTGAATCCCACATCCTGCTGCAGTACCCTTGAGTAAAACTCTTACTTTGAAATGCTCACGTAAATAAACTGCCCATCTATGTAAATTGACTAATTGTTATAAGTTGCTTTAGAGAAAAGCACTGGATAAATATAATTGTGTATTTTATGCTGGCAATAAGGCAGAACTATGGAGAAGAGTAGGGCTAAATTTGATGGATGGCTCCCTGGTGCCAGTTCTACCGAGCAAAGACGACCAGCTGTCTGTTATTAAGTGGACTGTTAGGACTTTTATGTGAGGGAGCGGGTCCCAAGACAATGGCAGAGAAGGCTAGAAAGACCAGTCAGGAGAAAATATCCCCCTGATGACCATAATTTTAATTTGGTTATAGCCGTTTTGCTTGTCTCTAGCTTACACTGATAGAATGATTTTCTTGAGCTAAGAATTTTTCCCTCCCTGGCGATATCCATTCCTGTCTTGTGTGACAATAAATACATCTTTATGATTTGCAATTTCTTCTTTTTATTCTCCACATTAAACACTCATCACTACAATAATTTACTGTTCGTCCATAGTAAAAGGACTTTTGTTTACTTTGAGCTGTACCTTGCTCTTGGGAATAAACTGTCTGCCAAATAAGATTTTTGTGTTTGTTTTGAAAAGGTCTGTGTTGCTAATTTCTGTTCCCTTTTTCTTTAAAGAAAGCTTGGTTTTGTCCAGCACCTCTGCACCACCCATGTGGCCACGGTATTTTGAGTGCATGAGTCTGCAAGAGTTTGAGCCTGTGCATTAATGAATGAGCGCATTTGCATTCTCCCTTAACAGCCTGGACGTTACGTCCCAGCGGACATTGTCTCGTCTTAACACAACAGGATCCATTTACCGTGTTTGTTATGCATAGGAAGGGTGACATGAGGGGGGGGGGTAAAAAAAAAAAAACCACATTCTATAAATACCTAACAAGGGAATGCAGGCCAGAAAGCTGGAGCAGAAGAAAACTCAAATCTCTAGGTGTCCTCTCCCACACTAACCCAGTCCCATGTGTTCTAAAAACTCCACTTCACTCACACAAACCAACGGGCCATCCTCGTTTTCATGTTTCGGCAGGTGCAGTCCCGGCGGGCTGCGACTGAGAAGCAAAGCACTGCCTTCCTCTCACACTTCAGCAATTCCCATGCTGTCAACGATGTGCTTTGATAATTGGAGTCTTGATTTGATTTCTCTCTGCAATACACTCCAGCAGATATACTGTGCAAACCAATGCTTTTCAGTCTGGTACAAGGAGAGGCTTTGAAACTCCATTTCCACAAACCAAACAGTATGTCGTGGTTGTTTTTTAAAATGTTATTTTGTTACCACAGATTTTTTACTCTTTTTTTTCAAATGGTAGCAATAGGATATGGGCTTTTTATTATATGTCTTTGTTTGGGTAACATTAAGTATGCTGTCAGAAGCACCCGGTGTTTCCTCCTGCTCTCTGACATTATGAAAGGGATGAAATTACTTCCAAGGCTGTTGAATTTTGGAAAACACGCCACACGCTGCATACAGTGATCTTTTCTGTGCGTGCGCCATTGTCAGCCCATCACAAGGAGTTAGTAGTGTGAATCACACTCTGAAATTGCAAAACACAAATACGGATGAAGGAATGCCATAAAAGTAATAATCAAACCCATCTATGTCACGCAATAAATTACTGTATCCATTCTGGAGTCAAATTTTATTGGTGCTTAGGAAACCCACATATCCAGATACACTCATTGCTCAGATGCCCTGAAATACATTATTGATTAGTGAAGCTGGTTCTAACTCTACTTTTACAGCTAAAAGGCTGTCAGGTTTTAATCAAAAAAAGTCAATCTCACTGGCGAACCACAGGACCGGCTGGCCACAAACTTAAAGGAAGAAAGATGAAATATCACTGCTAATACCCAAACACCACCCAACACCCAAACAACAATACAGAATCTCAGTTTAAAGAAAAATAAAATGCTGCATGAACATGCAGAAATTAATGAAACGGATAAACAAGAAGCAGAAGGTCTGCATTTAGACAGATGGACTACATTCTGATCAGAATTCGCAGGCTATGAGTAAATGCCGTTTAAGCTCCCGCTGTGATTTGGAAGTGGTCAAGAGATTAATTTTCCCTTGATACTGTTCAGTACACACACAAATTAGCAGTGTCTCACCGAAAGCGCTACAAGGATATAGTTACTGGGAAAAATAATTAAAAAAAACATAATACACCGTACCAAAAAAAAAAAAATTTCCTAATTAAGAAAAAAAAATTCAAAAATGACAAATTTCTAATATTCTTACTATCTGTGTCACATTTCATAATCATTTCTTATTAAAAGTGTGCATACACAAAGGTCATAGAGGTTGTTTAATTCAACAGAGCTTGAGCTATTTTTATGCGTTGAAAATCACAGTATAGTTACCCTTCATGGTCTGCCAGGTATGTTGTGCAGATTTTAAAGTTGGTAGGTCTTACATCACTCATAGTCCTCAGCATCAAAGTCAGAGCACATGGCGAGATATCTCAGGCCATGATTGGGGATTAGCTGGACCTGTGAAGACCTTGCGTATACCTCAGAGCTGGGCTTTGCATCAGTGAGAAGAACTTGAATGAAAATGCCTGGGAGAAAGAACCCAGGTCTCCACCAAAAAACACAAAATGAAGTGACTAGAAAAGAGGAGGAGACTAATTCTATTTGTGTTGACATTCATTCAAACTAAGTGCCCCAGGAGCCCTGCATTGCCCCAATACTGCATCTTCAGGAACACAGATCACTTTAATGTGACATATCTGAATGTATCTTTGCTGGGCACCACTATCCTGTCCAATGTATACTTTGACAGGCATCTAAACTCCTCTCTAAACAACCCTTCCTAATACTCAAACTATTTACATTGGATCTATTCAATTAGCTAACACCTTCCAAAGCGATTTACAATGTTAAGGTACTTACAGTTATTTACCCATTTAAACCTGGGTCATTTTTACTAGAGTAATTCAGGCTAAGTACCTTGCTCAAAGGTACTACAGCTGGAGGTGGGAATCAAACTTGCAACCATCAGGTCCAAAGGCAGCAGTTGTAACCATTACTAGCTGTCCCATATTTATTAATAAGAAAGGTGAAAAACGAACTTAATGGCATGCAATATACATATGATAGATATGATTAAATAAATAGGTTGACACGAATACTGTACTTTTCTCATAATATACCCTTACAAGCGTTGAACTGAATTAGCAAAATACACCTAAGCTTCTGAGAAAGGTCACATCTGATCGATTATTCTGGAACGGAGTTTGCAAAGCACTGCAGAATAACTTTAAACATCAAAACTTATAAATTATGATTCAACATGTTAAACACAAGTAAACATTACATGACGACAATGCTTCCCGGGTGTAAAAGAGAGCAATAAAGAAAACTGGCAAATTACACCACGAAAGAAACCGTGTTAATTGTGTTCGCAAAAGCCGACGATGAAAACGAACTTTGTTCCAAAACTTGCGATAATTGAGAAATCTCAGTAATGTCGACATTACGACACAAAATGAATTAACTAGCAGAGGGCAATTAAACAGAAACAAGAATGAGTGAAATTTTAACAAGACAGAATAACCACAGTGAAATTAAGGTTATAGCTGCAGGGGAGACAACGTTTCTTCGGCCTCAGGGAGACTGAATGGAGTCTTTTCAAATGAATCCAAAGGTTGGAGGGAAAAATGAAGAAGTCCTTAATCCATCTGCAAGTCACATGACAGGATATACAAAGAGCCCATTTCCTGTGTCTTTAACTGTTGTCAAGTTAATGGTGAATCTCCACTTTGCCGGTAACAAACATTGTAAAAGAGAGCCCCATTCAGTTACAAGAATAAATCTGTTTTCAATGGTGCACTATAAAATCTGGAAAATTTATTTTGGTTGGGATTGTACAACATTATTTTTTGATGTTCATGAAGTAAAGCATTTTGTATAAACCCTTATTTGGTTGTAAATAATGGGTTACTCGCTGCCAAACAACACGGAATCGAATTTTAGGTTTTGATAAAGATAATCCGCTCCATGCGGAGGAAAAATAGAAAAGGCGTCCGGTTGTTAAACAATTGAAATGCTTAGTTGTTAGAGTTTTCCTTTGTGCGTCACAATCGGGTGTGCAATTGAGTTGTCAAATAAAATAGCTACTCGAAATATAGTTGTTATGGATCCTAAGCAAATTTGCATTTATTTTCTAGTAGCTCCAGGGCATACAATTAAAGCTGGCATATGTCCAAGTGAGCTAACTGAAGGACGTTTTGTAAAATATCGAAACTACAAAAATACCTCTCATTAAGAGGTAATGTTTGCGTTCAGATCTGATGGTCCTGGGAGGAGCTCGCTGATGCAGTACAGCTGATAACATCTGTAATGCTATCAGTGGCCTGTAGACATGATGTGACCAATAAGGGCTATTGAACATGGATTAAAACTGGGAAGGGAAATGGTTACTGAAAATAGCTCCTTAATTTAACGTAAACCTTTGGTATCCAAGGCCACATTGACAAGTAAAGGCTGCTTGGACAAAACAGGGTCCATAGAGTCACAAGTGCCTCTGAGGAAAGGACCCGCTTTCTTTCATCACAGGAAGCACATTGGCAAGTAATTATATGGTTCTGTAAAAACGTGATTGGCCTATTCTATCAGTGTCCTCAACCACCCTTTAACACTCCTACTAAGGTGCCCTTGAGAACAGCAGCTGACCTGAATGGCCTCAGTACACATTCAGCTACCAGAAAGGGTAACTGTCAATGTTTTTTTATTATTTGTGTAGCTTTGGATTAGGCTGTCTGCAAAGCAAATGAATGTTAACTAATAAAGGGAGGGGACATGCTTAAAACCCATTCAACCAGTATCAGCTTAAGGCGCACACACACACAAAAAAAAAAAAAAAAAAAAAAAAAAAAAAACCATTTCCCACCAAATTACTTCCTTTGCTTTGATGTGAATGGTAGCTCAAATCAAAGCTGGCAGTCAGTCTGCATTTGCTTTCAGCCAATCCAATTTTCCACCATGTGGGTGTAAATATCCTCTCACGCATTGCATGCGATCGGTAACAATAAAAATATTTGGCATCCTAATTGCTTGTGCATTGGTGTGCAATGACCAGGTGTCAGCTGACTCGAGCTCAAAAATGCCGCAATGTACAACTTATGAAGTGAGAAGCAAGATGATATGAGATACAGTATTTATTGTTGAATATTCTTTATGTTTAATACAGTGTTTTGGAAAAGTCATAATATCCTGCCTATGCATTTCTTAGCAAACTATCAATATGATAAGTGCTATTGAGTCAAAGTCAAGTCTTAGCTCACATGGTTTTCATGATCGGGGAGGGTACAGAAGTGGTTTACCATTGTCTTGTTCCATTGATGTTCCACTTTGGGCTGTGGGAGGAAACGAACGCAAAACACAAAGAAAATATGCTAGCCCCACACAAACAAAGCCAAATTCAACAGGCCAGCACCAGTAAGAACTACTGCACCACAATGTCACTACAGCACTCTTCTATTGTCTAAATTCTAGCTTTTTCATACATTCATACTTAGTATTCACATTCAGTACACAAAAATTCAGAGAAATATGCAATTCTTCTGCTTACTATCAAACGCTCTCATTATTTAGCAAGAATTATCTTTGTTAAGTGAGTTCTTATCTTGACACTAGGATTTCTGTACATCTCCATTTGGTTCAGAAGTGCAACACAATTCAGGGACAAGACCACCAGCAGTTTTAATCAGCTCTTTATCATCCTTCACCACTCAACATGTGAACTCGCACTTGTCCTCATGCCACATTCTGAGAGCATCATAGCCCTGATTGGGATTTTTCTTCTGTATCTGTAGCTAGAAGCCCCATATCAACTATCCTCCAGCCATGGGACTGAGTGGCAAGTGAGAAACTCAGTTAGGTTAACTTCTAGGTTCACTGACCCAATGTACCAGTAACCGTACATTTGGACCACACCCCCTTGCCCTGCCTTCCATGGGCTGCCCTCTTACCCATTACTAAAGGCTGGCACCACCAAGCACAGAGGTGTGAGTGAAAGCCTTTCCACTGGTGTTAGTGTCAAAAAGGTCAAGGAGTGGGGAAGTGCTTAAGGACATTGCCTTGTTGCTGGGTCAGATTGAAACAGGGACTCTTTCCTTCTATAGATGAACAAATGCAAGAGATATTGAAAAAGGAAAAGTGCAATTCACTTTGGATGAAAGCAGTTTAGGCAACAAAACATTAATAAAGTGACTAAAGCATCATCTAACAGAAGGTGAAGAGGGGGGAAAAAACAGGCAGCCAGAAAGATGAGCAGGAGGCACAGTTGCTCCACATGACAGCATGCAGACAAAGATGTATTTCGGTGCTTACCGCTCACAAAGAGGCATGTTTTTCAAAGCATGACAATCATCCCCATTAGGACACTCTGGCACTCTGCCCTCACCCTCCCAAAGATAGCGGTAAGGGACAAAAAACACTGCCAGAATTAATGCTGCTTAAAAGCAAACAGTTTATAAAAAAGCCGTACTAAGAACTGCTTTTAAGCATAACACGGGACACAAATGTGGGACGCAGTATTGTGCTTATCTTTTTTTAAAAGAGTCTATGTAGGGGCAGGTCAGGGGCTTAACTGGAACGATTTAGCATATTTATTTAATATTTATATAATATCTTAAATAAAAAACTAAATATCAGGACCATGCACTTTATTCTAAGCAAACCTATAGTGTGTTTTCTACAAATCTAGACCATTGACAACTTCGCACAAATAACTGACCTGAAAAATAAATTAAATATAAACATTGGAGAGTAACAAAAAAACAAACACCTTAATTCCACATCAAAACAAAAACGGAAATGAGGAAAATTACCCAATGACCGTGAAAGACAATTGAAACAGGGATTTCCTCGAGGTTAAGACTGGGTACGTGGGGGGGGGGGGGGAAGGTTACCCACAATCTATTTTTGTTCATTATGTGTCTCTGAATTGAGCAATTAGTCTGAAGATCCCAGACACCCCGCATGGGGTGCTTCAAATGCACTGATCTGAGGAAACGCTTCCCGTGCATCACGGCAGATGCGTGGATGCCTCTCTGCTTCCTGAATGCTGGGCTGGACCCCTGCAAGCTTGCATGGCTTGTACTGGATGATTCCTCCACTCCCTTGAATATTTAAAGGTCAAAGGTCCCCCATATGAGTGGCAAATTAATTTGAGGGGCTTAACTGTTTTAATTAGGTATGCTACATGACATAACTGTGCAAATACTGTAACAGATGCCTTTACAAGGTATAATTTGTCATCCATCCATCCATCCAACAACCAATCCATCAATTATACTCCATGACTCTACAGTACATAGAACATTTACATTACATTCATCAGACAATTTCCTCCAAAGCAACTTCCATTGAACTCTATGTAGTGTTATCAGCCAACACACCTTATTCACCGTGGTGACTTACACTGCTGGATACACTACTTACACTGGGTCACTCATCCATACATCTCTCTCTGTCACTCACACACTATGGGGGAACCTGAGCAGCATGTCTTTGAACTGTGGGAGGAAACCAGAGCACCCAGAGGAAACCCACACAGACACAGGGAGAAAACGCAAACTCCACATAGACTGAGCAGGGATCAAAACCACATCCTCTCGCACCACCCAGGCGCTGTGAGACAACAGCTCTACTCGCTGTGTCACTGTACTGCCACAAAATTGCAACAGGGACTCTTTGCTTCTAAAGATGAACAAATGCAAGAGATATTTAAAAAGGAAAAGTGCAATTCACTTTGGATGAAAGCATTTTAGGCAACAAAACATTAATAAAGTGAATACAGTAGAGGAGTCTATAAATGTTCAGCCATTGGTGCTGCTCAGTTTCACTAAACCTATACAGATCTTCCTTCATGCTTCTCCCTGTTCTGAATTGTCCATTTGGTTCCTGAGCATTTAAATAGTCATAGCATGCTGCCATGAACAAACATTTGTCAGTGGATGGTAGGGATGAGCAAATGATGAAGAAAGCCATACTTTTCCGCAACTTGTAAAGCCACAGATCCCTCTGATGTGGGAGAAGGGCCCACATGTTGCAAGGACGTTTCCATCCATTTACATCATCATGCATCACAGCTGAGATGCCCAGAATTTGCAGATTGGTACCGTGTGTCTAGTTCAGACCAAGGGACCTAGAGGACAGAGGCGGTCGGGCAAAGGACAGTCTTATCGGCATACGCTTTTGCCGGCTCACCGCTGTGGCTGCCAGTCACACTCCCTGCATGCATGAGATTGGCTCTTTTATTCAAGCCTCCCACTCAGGCTGTAGAGGGATGGTGGGGCCAGGGGAGATGGTTCTGAGAGTGGAAAGGGGGGAAGCAGAGGGATCGAGGCTGAAACAGATCGCGACTGGAAGCTGTGGCTCCGGTAATTACTGCCGCTGCCGTTGATTACAAATCAAACTGGAGATTAAAAAAAGTGCCAGAGTGTGACATGAGATTAATTAAGGTTTTTTTTTTTCGCTCTTCTTTTTTATTCACTTCATGAAAGGTTATTTTCAGTTTTACAAAGTTGTCATTTTTGCTTATAGAACCTTGCAGGCAATGACTCAAGGAAACTGCACACGTGAGACCGTGGAGTCGTTTTACATGTACAAGACAAAATTTACACAAGATTTATATTGGAGATCTAAGCCAAGGGATTTTGGTATCAGATGTCTTGAGGGAATCTTAATCTCCGTACATCATCTCATATCCTGCAGAAATGCCTATCATTAAGCATGAAGACTGGAATTTTGAATGAGGGATGTTTACTTTTTTTATTTCACTTCGGTAATGTCCTGACTGCACACACCAGATTTACCAGCTGCCTATCAAGAGCACAATAATACTGTTGTGGTGGCAGGAAAAGGAACGAATTAAAAAAAAAAAAAAGGCATTTTCTCGCAAAACGGGAAAGGAGCAGGTCAAGCTGAGGTGAATACTGAGAACGCGTGTAGAGCCCCCATCAGCCCGACAAGGCATCCTGTTGCTAAAATATAAATGTCAGGTCAATCAATACAATCTTACAGGCAGAAAGCCTGGCTTCACAGATAACCATCACGCAGCGATACGGGGACTGGGAGTTCCAATGATGCTGAAAAAACTCCAATTAAAAAAAAAAAAAAAACCTACTACTGATGCCCCATGAAGTACTTCACTATTTTTAGCAATTTACCTAACCATTGGGAGGGGGAACATTGATTCTGAAATACACAGACATGTTGGAAGCAGTCTTGTGCTTTCTGTGTTTGTGTGTCCTGGTTTCTCCCTCCCACACAAGAGCACCAAAGCCAAGCGATGTGTTTCAATCACTCTCTGATGGCTCCTGCCCTGCCTGCCCCCCCTTCCTCCCTCCATTAAATAAATTGCGGCGTAATAATCTCTTCTGATGTGTGCTCCTAATATTCTCGGATGAGCACGGCAGCCTATTTTGATTACCCCACTTTTGAGGCCCCTCCGGCATATTCGGATAATCCCATGCTTTACCTCCGCTAAATTAAAAAAAACGGGACTGAAAACTGGAAGGAAGTACATCTGAGTGCTGTGGAAAAGGAAAAAAAAAAAAAAAAAAAAAAAAAAAAGGCTTTGGCCTTTTGCACATCTTCACTTCATGACAGCCAATCTAGCGGCAGTCTAAGACAGAAGTAGAAGACAGAACGCTGCTGCACGAGTTGTGTTTCACTTGCCAAAGCGTTCCCATCTATCTCCCCTCCTCGTCTCTCTGCGTTGCCTTCCTATAGCTGCCCGGATCAGATTCAAGACCCTGGTAATGGCCTAAAAAAAAGCATAAATGGAACTGCTCCCAGATATATACACTACACCTGATCATCCCCTGCACCCCAACCTGACTGCTACACTCCTCCACCTCTGCTTGCTTGGTGGTCACACACAAAAAAGGTCCCAAAGCAAAAAGACAAAGGTTTTTGGTTCTGGCTCCGATGCGGTGGAACGACCCCCCCCTCACTCAGAACTGCTGAATCCCTGTCCATATTTAAAAAGGGTCTTAAAACTCACCTCTTCCGGACTCATTTCTCCTACGATTTCTTAAGTTGATGTAATATATAAATGTTTATACTGTATAACTGAGATCGTAACTGTTGAATAACAGATAAACTTTCACACAGCTACTCATGTAAACGTTTAAATTAAAAAAAAAAAAAAGGAATGTGGTTAGGAATTGTCGATTATTTGGACCTTTATGCAGCTACTGCTGTGATGAACATTGGTTCATAGAGTGGCAGTAACTAACTGTACTTTAGAATCACGCACCTGCATCTAAGTCTCTCTTTCTGCTGATGTAATGCACACATTGTATTTTCTATGAGATGTATGTCACTTTGGAGAAAAGCATCTGCTAAATGAATAAATGTAATAAGTGCAGTGCCACTACTGTCAATAGAAAAAGCTTGCCATGGTAAAATAGCTCATTACTTGGAAGGAAGGAAGGTGCATGAGGTTAGAAAATCGGCGATTTTCATAATTTACAACTTCCTAAATCAACTTGCCGGTGCATCACTCAGGATGCAGTTAATTCTAAAAAATATAAAATGGTATCATTCTCATTGAATTACTTTAATGAGTTGTTCTGATATGTCTGAGGAAAATGTAACAAATGAAATGCGAAATGTAGATGTGTTGGATAATGATTGTCTTTACACATAGTATTCTGTTAGTACAAATTAGTAGTTTACGAGTAAATATTTTCCTTCACCTTTTTTCCCCCCACTTTGCACTTATTTGCAAGTGTGCAATTCCACTTTGGAAAGAATCCACTTTCCTACTATCTTTTCTGCTCCTGTTACCTGAATCAAGGACCTTAAACCATGTTTAATACGAAGGTGCAGCAATAACTGATAATCAGATTTACGCAATCCATTTTTTTTTTTAATCTTTGAATGGCTTAGCACAACCTGTTTACAGATGTCCTTTTTAGGTACCATGTTGTGTAAGATTATAGCTTTGGGGAAAAGTCATATTTGGGGTCAGTATGAATGAGATTAATCATCATTCCAGGAATATGATAATGCATACATGATGATCTTCACATCTTCAAACTGTAAGGAACTGCCCTTAGAACACGGCACTTTTAATACTTTCAGCAGTTGCTGGTTATTATAAACTCTGTGTCATAAAGATAAACAAGATACCAAGGTGAACTTTTGAAATGTCACCAAGATGCTCATCTCTAAAATCAGGATGAATTTTTACAGAGGTGTCTTTATATGAATATATCTGAGCTCACACAGGATTAAGCTAAAAGATTCGTCATCAAAAGTCTTTTTGTAGCTGCTGGGAATGTTCCCTTGCAGCTCATCGAAGCTCATAAATATACTGTCTGAGGCATTGCCCTGAAAGTACTATGCTTTAAAACAGGGCTTTCCCCTGGGACTGTGACCTGCAGACATCCACGGAGGACAATCGTATCCTTCGCACTGGATATTCATTTCTTGGACGATGTGTCTAACCATCCGGCTTCACGCTCTGTTTATTTTTATTCTGAGAACCATGTGCTAGTGGAATATGTTCGAAATGGTCCTGCGTTTTTTTGTTTTTTTTTTTTATATAAGGGGAGCTCAGTCTCTTTCTGGCTCAGTGAAGAAAAGACTCAAGAATAAAGTTCAATACTGGAAGATGAAATTCCAAGTTGAAGCCGAGTGACCGAAGCCAGTAGAGAATACTAGCTGTCCTATTTTAAAAAAAAAAAAAAAAAGAAAAAAAAAAAATTACACAAAGCCACCAGGACAGCTGGTAGTGTAGTGGTTAGAGCTACTGCCTTTGTACCCAAAGGTTGCAGATTTGATCCCCCACCTCTGGCTGTAGTACCCTTGAGCCAGGTACTTACCCTAAATTGCTCCAGTGAAATTACCCAGCTGTATAAATGGGTAAATGATTGTAAGCATGTAATAATTGTGACTGTAACATTGCAAGTTGCTTTGGAGAAAAGTGTCAGCTAAATGAATAAATGTGAACTTGAGACAGGAAATGTAGGAAAATTATAAACAGCTACAGTGCTATACCAGCAGCTTTTCAAGGCATTAATTTCCCCAGTTAAATTTTGTTGTGATAAATCCTGCAGAAGCTCAGGAGATGAGTGAGCCAATGAATTAATGCAAACGTAAAATGTGACACTTTCACTTCTTTCCTCTATCTTCACTGTGAGATGAAGTACTAAACAGTACGGGAGCAAGATCACCAGCAAACCGGACAGCGTATGGTCTCACCGCATCCGGCCGCAAGCATTACCTCAACCGCTTCGATGGCGTTTGTCGTACAGAAGGTCAAAGGCCACCTCTGCTCCCTGAGAGCTTAAGCCAAATCCCATCCAAAGGTGCTTGTTTGTAAATGTGCAGAAAAGACCTGTAAGGCCTTAAATCAGGAAACAAGACTGTGGATTGGATTACAGTGGCATTGTTAAAGTTTATTTTGCTTTAGAAGACCCATCCTGCACAAACAGAAAACATTATTCAACAGCTGGCATAAACCAAGTTAATTCTATTTGCTGGTGGTTTTACCATTGGCTTCACTGTGGTTTACCTGGCACCTCTATTTCTATACCCATCCACTGAATTTCAGTTCTCATGGTTTGCCTGCACTGAACCCCACACACACACACACACACACACACACACACACACACACACACACTGCAGCCGCTTGTCCTGAGCGGGGTCACGGCAAGCCAGAGCTTAACCCAGCAACACAGGGCGTAAAGCTGGAGGGGGAGGGAGACACACCCAGGATGGGACGCCAGTCCGTCACAAGTCATTTCAAATGGGACTCGAACTCCAGACCAACCGGGGAGCAGGGCCCAGCCAAATCTGCTGCACCACCAGACCCCCAATGCACTGAACAATTCAGACCTAAACCGTAACTCTCTGTAATGATGCTGCTGCTGCTTCTATGAGAGAGCTCAAAAAAGGAGGACAGTTTTTTTTTTTTGTTTAAAATTATTAGTTCCAGAATCTAAAGGTGCCTCACAGATCCCACAAAATGGCCATGACTGCTTTGCAATTTTTAAGGTCAAAATGAATGCACAGGACCTTTAATATTTGGTTTCTTTTTATGTTTCATTAAAACTAAATTGTCCGCCTGTGGTCTGACAGTGTTTACGAAGGAAACGTATTTGGAATTTCAACTAGTGTGCGTTTCACCTGGTTTCAACTCTGTCATTTAGAGGGCTCTCCAAAGGATGCCTTCCACTTTGGCCGAAGGGGGTTTTTAGAACATTGGCACCAAAATAGAAAAATGCCTCAAGGTAATGCCAACGCTGCATATATTAATGCGTGAGAGGTCTCTGCGTGGCTCCTTGGTCACAGATTGTGTGACGACTGAAAACATAAGGCCAATTTGCTTATTCTTACTATTATTCTCTATATAACATCACTGACCAAATTGTTGCACCAAACCAAATCTTTCCCGCCACTTCCACAAGTCGACATTTTTACCAGAGCTATTCAGTTTAAGCAGCTTGCTCAAGGTTACAACACCAACTTTACTGCTCACACTTAAACTTGCAGCTTTTCTCTACAAGCACATCTCCTGCCTTTAGGCCATTTAAATTTTTTTTTTTTTTTTTTTTTTAAAAATTGAAAAAAAGTGTTTCTATAACTGCAACAGCATTAACACCCACAAAGATGACTTTCAGGTATGACCAGTGGGGTGTTCAAATACATACCTGGATTTAGAGTCATGGATGAAGATACACTGCTACTCACTGGTGTTTGCTTAAGCCCTTTAACTTGCAAATCAGCAAGGCTAAGCAAAGCACATGGTGCCCTGGGATTTGAAATATGTTCTCATTTCTAAGACCCTTTATCATAACCAGATAATCTGGAAACACTTCTGCACACTGTCGGATTCAGCAGTTTCTAACTAGGGGGTTCTTAACCTGGGGTCCACGGATAGGATTCATGGGGTCCATAAAAAGTAGTCTTGCTTTGAAAATAGTGGCTCACAAAAAAAAAAAAATGTAAAAAAAGAAAATATTACTATGCTATCTATGATATAATTCTATGTGAAGATCAAATGTTGGTGCAGTTTTTAGCTGATGCCTTGAACCATGGTGATTTAGAGCAGTAGATACACTGCACTGAACTCCATACAGTCATTCACCAGAGCAATATTACACACACAAACTGTATGTATATACAGATTAAAGGTAATTTAGCGTCACTGGTTCTCTTGAAACATGTCTATGGACTGTGGGAGACAACAAAACAAACAGGGAGAACATGCAAACTCCACATGCGGTGAGTTGGGATGAAGCCACGTCAAAGTGTACCTGCATTATTTTCATAGATTCATTTTGTCTTCACTGTTCTGCTCTTTTTCGCATTAAAGGCTGAATTAATACATAAACATGGCACCATAAGCATCTATGTCTTGTGAGAGATCAATACATATGCAACTGTTATATAATATTGTAATAGATATGAAAGAGCTGAAAGGAGCGCAGGTGGACAGCCATAAACAATTGTAGAATATATTAATGAAGATGAACTTATGATAGTGATAGATAGAAGAGACTGTGTGCATTTTATTGGGATTTGTTCATGTTTTATTATAACTGGGTGTCAATTTTGGGGCTTGGGATTACATAAAATATTTTATCATTGCAAAAAACGTCAATTTTGGTCTTACACTTATGCGAATTAACCTTACAGAGAGTTTTTCGGGGGAAAAAAAAAAAAATTACCTTCATAAGGAAGGCTGTGCTATGTGTATTTGCAGCGCAGAGTAGCTACTATCGTCATAGTTACACCTGCTGCCTTTGGACTCCAAAGACCTGGGTTTGAATCACACCTCCTGCTGTAAAACTGCTCGACCAAAAACTGCCCAGCTGTGCAATTACGTAACTCTTCGTAAGTAGCTTAACGATGGAACTTGCTTTCGAGAAAAGCGTCAGCTAAAAGAATTCAAATAAAGGCAAATATAGTACAGCTCTGTATACGTAAACATCTTCACGATCATACAGACAAGCGGGTGCTTGGCTTCCCCTCAGTCTTTGTTCTGCTGTTACCTTAGAATGTCACCTTAACAGGCCACGCGCTGTGACAATGACTAGGCACATCGAGTCCAGTGAAGCCTTCGCTAAGCCGAAACGCCTCACACTCTCATTCGAAACTGCACGACATCAACCAATACCGCCACCGCTGCAAAGGAACCGAATCGGAACGAGCCGAGCGGGAGCAACGCGTGCGCCAAAAACGGCACGGCCGATTAGACGGCGATGTATTGGGAGGTCCGGGGCACGTGTTGGCGGGAACGTCCAAAGGCACGCTCATGCGGCGGCCGCTGCAAACACCCCTCTGTTCTCGCAGCAACTACGCGCATCCCGAGGAGCTCAGAGAAAACGTCTCATCCAGCCGTTCAGACAAACAAGGGGGGGATGTGCACTTGTAGAACCTACAGCTCTCCCAACATGGGTTTGCGTGGCACGGGCTGCAAACCTAGACCCTGGGGAATACCCCCCGCGAGTTTGCCAGAGCGACGGATAAAAATGAGCCGGTTCCCCGGCGACGCAGTCCTGCTGCACTGCTCTCCTTGTTGGCTCGGGCCACTTGGCCGTTATCGCAGCTCCAGCTCTGCGTTCTGGAAGCGGGGCGTTCATACCGCCGAGCGAGATAAGGAGCCCGCCAGAGCGCAGCCATCAAACATCACTTTCGATCACGGTTCAGTCTGCGACGAGCCACAGAGAAACTCGTGGGGGGGGTGGAGAGGTGGGGCGATTTGACGGACAGAGCCCTAAGATCACAAGATTATATTGCCTGGCCTAGATGCACGTTTGCCCGGTACCAAAAACAAAAGAGGAGAACAGGAAGGACTGTTAAGAAATATTCAATAAAGGCAGAACAGCACTCCTTGACCTGTGTTTTTCTGCCTTGCAGGGGGTAGGGGGCCGACAGCGGGGCCGAGTTTACATATGTACTCGGAGTCATTCGCACGGGGCCGAGGGAATGCGGTAAGCATACTTTGGTTATTGAAAGGAGCAGAGCTCTGAACCCGGAAACCAGATGCAAACCGCACCATCGCTGGACACCGGGTTCACATGCGTCACACGGAGGTTTTCCCCACAATGCCTGAAAGGCAGGTTCGCCGTTTCAGAGCATTGTCTTTGCCCCACGTCACTTGTATAAATTCAATGTCACTCTCAAGGGCAGGGCTGTAGTTAATGACACAGAACGTGGTTTGCCCGTGAAGATCAGCCGTCGCCGTGGGCTTAGCGCGTTCGCTGAACAGCCTTACTGTCAGATAGCAGTGCTGATGTTCGAGGCTGCTTCCATATTTGCTTTTCCAATTGTCTCTCCTATTACGGCTCTTGAGCTTCGTATTATAGGGATAACACTGCACAGATTCTGTATTCCTTTCTTCTTTAACATCCTATCAAGCTTTAAGTTAAAGTATTCCAGCAAAAAAAAAAAAAAAAAACCTAGATTTAAAGGCAAGGTAAATTCAAAGTGCAGTACCGAATACACCTCCTGTGTCCTCCTGTAGGAGAAAAAGAAAGAGGAAGGGATTGATTTATATCTTCTATTACACCTGAGCCTTTCACTGGGGACATCACCTGAAGATGACTGTGTGTGTGTGTGTGTGTGTGTGTGTGTGTGCGCGAACGCTTGTGTTTAGGGGGAGGGAGGCTCTGGACAGATATTCACCAGAGACTGACCGAAAACGTGACCAGACAACGAGATAGAGGCCAGCACTGATCAGATTGTCAGGAATGGCCTTGTGGACTTTTTAAATATCTCCACAAAGTTCAGCAAGACGTTGCTGAAATGTTTGTTGGAGAAAGAAGTGGACACCGCGTCCACAGTCAGTCTGCAGTGTGTGTATCAACTCGCACATCCGATCGTTTGTGGGACTCACGAGTGTAAAGCGTGTTGAAAGTGCCCGTGTTTGTGCCCCAGCGAGCTGTGTTTCGCTGTGTAGAAAGTCGACGATGATGAGTTTGGCGGGAGGGCGGATGGACGGAGCGAGGTTCGCCTGTCCAGCCGCTCCTCGCGCCGCGCGTGGGGCCGAAGGCGGCGCCGCGCGGCGCTCCCTGACGCTCAGGTGAGACTTACCTGAAATCGCTGTACGGGTGGATGATCCAGAACCCCGCGGACTTGACCCGCTCCTGCTCCCGCTCCACCGCCTTCTCGCTGCCAAACATCCTTAAGGAGAACTTGTTGACCCCCGGCTGCAGCATGGCCCCCAGCTGCCGGTGGATGAAGCCCGCCTGGTAGAGCCGCTCGTCGTCGGACAGGATCTGGTCCACGCCGTCCAACTTGACGAAGCCCGGCGGCTGGGGGTCCCCCGGCGCGCGCTGCCCGCCGGCGCCGGCGCGAGCGCCCAGCGGCTCCGTGGGGCTCTCCTCCCCCGGCGTGACGTCCCCCTCGGCGATGAGGCGCCTCTGCTCGGCCGCGTCCGACTCGTGAAGGTGCCGGCTAGTGATGGAGGAGAGGCTGCCCCGGAACCTCCGGCAGTCCCCGTTGGAGCTCGTCTTCACGGCTCTCCCCACCTCCGTCTCCATGACCACCAGGTCCGCGCTCTTGGCGTCGCCGACGCCCGCGGAGCTGCTCGTGGTCGTGGAGGAGGGCGACGGCAGCAGCAGGGGCTTCATCCTCATACCCTTCCTCTGCGTGTCCTTGTCGCCGCCGCCGCCGTCGTCGCCCTCCCCGCCGACGGAGGCTTTGTGCCCCCCGTGCTGCTGCTGCGGCGGCAGGCTGTACAGCCTCTTGCGCATGGATGACTGCAGCCTGTCCATTACTGGCTCGCAGCTGCCGGAAGACGTGTCCTTGGTGAGACGAAACAAGAATCCAGCTTTTTTGCTCCGCTTTTTATTGCCACGGTGCAACGGACCATCCGCCCCCTACGAGTGTCTGCGAGCGCGCAGTGTGCAGCTGGTCACGAGCCGCGCGAGCCGCGCACTGATGCACATGACACGGGGAGGCTGCGGATCGTCTCCGACCTTACCTGATCTTCGCGCTCCCACACACGCGCACGCACGCCACATAATAATACCGACATTAACGATAATATCTATATAGTAGTAGCATGCCTCCTCGCGCGGCGATGCCACCCCTTCCCCAGTCTGTCGCGCGCTCCCGCCGCGGCAAGGTACTGGAAGGCTCAGAAAGATCTTTGGAGCCCCCACCCCCACCGAGAAAAAAAAAAAAAAAAAAAAAAAAAAAAACCGAAGTAGCGCAGGACATCAAAGTGCACGCCTCGGCGTGTCAGGATAAGGGTTCGAACAGCTGGCTGCGCGAGCTGCGGAGAGCGTGCGTGCGCGCGCGCCCGTGCGGTCACTTCTCCAATTAACGGGCGTGCGCCTTTTCTCTCCCAAGACTCGTGTCCTCTGTCAATAACAAACGTTCAATTCAATTACATCGTGACACTACACCCCCACATATTATTATTATTATTATTATTATTATCATCGAACCCGATGTTGTTGGTCTTGAGCTAAATTGACATTCTGAAAAATACGTAAAGCCTTCTGAATTGTGTACTTAACACGTTAGTTAAAGGAAGACTGCATGCAACTGAATGTCAAATTATTGAATAATTCAATTTTATGTGTAGCAGTTGTGAGTTTTTTAGCATCAAAGAGTTCGGGTTCTGCTGGCTGTAAAGTGATTCTTTGTACTGATGGTTAACAATTATTTTGTTTATATAATTATTTTATGGATAGAGTACTTTTTTGGCGACCCTTTATTATTAAAGGAAACTAGTTGCTGCTGAGGGGGCGTGGTGGGTTGGACCCGCCGGGTCCTGCTTTCTGGTGGGTCTGGGGTTCCAGTCCTGTTTGGGGTGCCTTGCGACGGACTGGCGTCCCGTCCTGGGTGTGTCCCCTCCCCCTCCGGCCTTACGCCCTGTATTGCCGGGTTAGGCTCCGGAGATCCGTAGGGGACAAGCGGTTCAGACTGTGTGTGTGTGTGTGTGTGTGTGTGTGTGTGTGTGTGTGTGTGTGTGTGTGTGTGTGTAGTTGCTGCTGCTACACTTTCAGGCTCAACCTATCACAGCACTTGATTTAGCTTCCCGTTTTACTCTAACTACATTCACCTGTGTAACTATGGCAACCTTTAGCATCTTTTAAGCAACAGTGATAGAAGAAAACTGAATATTCTTCCACTGCACATCAGCAACAGACATGTGAGCGACGCATGTAAATTACTACTTATTAATGCTGTAGCTTTAATTACACAAGAAAATCCAGATTTGAAAACACTGGTCTGTGGCAGGGTCACAAGCAATGCACACAGGTAACAGCTATTACCTTTGATATTTTTCGGTGGTTCCCACTGTTCATTTCGCAACACAATCAATATTTATAGACTTAGCCTTTTATTATGGACTAAATTCCTCTGTTGCATGGTTGCTGTAATTTGGTGGTTTGGAGTCCATTAGTGGTTCTGCAGTTTGCCAAACACTGAACCCCACTGCAAAGAAAAATAAACTATCTAGGCACTCAGAGGTCCACAATCGGCAAAATCCTAAGTCTGAGAGTGTTCGCTTGACACAGTTTACTAAAATCATTGTAATATTCATATGCTTAGAAAGTGTCACTTTATGGGTTTCTTTCCATCATGGTCAACAGGGACAGATGTTCTGGGACAATACCCCATACTTCACTCCTGCCACACCTCTCCCTTGGACAGGCTGCCACAGCACTTTGGCACGCGGACGGGCGCATGGCACGGGCACCAGCAGCCGCCACGGAGGCCCATGCCTTCCGTCAGGGGTGCTCGGATATTTAGGTCAGAGTGCTAAAATGCTTTGAGGGGAATGGTTTGCGGTTCCTCATAGATGACCACAAGTAATCTCAACACTCACGAGTACCTTTCAGTGCAAAGACCTTGCAGGGGGAACATGTGCCTCCCTTCTGGAAATTCTGTCTGATGGTCTCAGGAGCCAGAGAGGAAGCTGCTGGAGCTACTGGATGGTGCTAGAAAATTGATTTTAAAACAGTATAAGGTCACCTTTTGTCTGCTGAAAGGGTCTTCAGCAGCACTGTGTATTCTGCTGTCAGAAGATGTGACTCTCATTCACTCTCATTGTACTCTAGTATCTCCCCATTTATTGTGCAAATATATGACTGTGTAAGAGTATGTATATACACATGTACACAAAACACAGAAACATTATGTATTATATCCATATATATAACATGTTTCTGTCTGATTGTGTAAACAGATCTTCATGCAAAACACTTGTTTCAAGTTCATTTATAATGGAATAGGACCATGTGACAATCAGTCTCTCCTCTAAAATCTGCTGGCCTAAAATGAGGAACAGTTTCAAATCTGAAAGCCTTCTGGTGAGGAAGGTGGGGTGGTTGGGGGAGTGTTGGAGATGAGCGGTACGCGTGGCAAGGACAACAGATGATGGCATACAGCTTGATCTCTGTAAATACACTTATAAAACCCACAAATACTTTCATTCTATTTTTGATTAGCAATTTCTGTACATTTATTTATTTAGCAGATGCTTTTCTTAAAAGCGACTTCCAATTAACTCTATGCAGTGTTATCAGGCCACACACCTTATTCACCAAGGTGACTTACACAGCTAGATAAACTGTTTACAATGGGTCACTCATCCATACATCATTGGAACACACTCTTTGTCACTCACACACTATGAATGAACCTGAACAGCATGTCTTCAGACTGTGGGAGGAAACCCAAACAGGCACGGGGAGAACATGTAAACTCCACACAGACTGAGCAGAGAATAAAACCACATCCTCTCGCACCACCCAGGCGTTGTGAGATAGCAGTGCTACTCACTGTGCCACCCGAAAAACCTTCTGTACTATGTATAATGCAAAAATATTGGGTTTTTAACTCATTCGGTAAATTCTAGTCATAAACTAGACTTTACTGAAGTAAAACGAGTTGATACCTTGGGCTTCTACAGCACAGTCTCAACTGGGGTTGGTACCTACCTCTTTCCAGGTTATTTTTTTAACCACCACGCTAATTGATAATGGTCATTTTTACATTTGAGGGATGTACAGCTGATATGAGATTACAGGCCTGGTATAAGCAGCACAGTTGTTTCAGGAGGACAGGCTCCCAGAAGAATGAATAAGCTGAAGCAGTGGAGCCACCTCCTGGCAGCTTTGTGTCACCAACATACAGAGCTGAGAGGGCCATGAGGGACTTTGATTAGTGGGTTCCCATGTTACCCCTGGTAACCCCTATGAGGCCATTAAGCAATCCAGAAATGCCAACAGCCTCCATGGGTAGTAACAAGGTAAATTCCGAGCAAAATATTAATGAAACATGTCAATCCCCTCATAAATGAAATAGCTTTAGTGCATATCCATTCCTAAATTTGACTCATTTCTGAAACCCACAAACCACCACACGTGTAAGAACCTTCATAAGTCATCCAATTAGCCAGAATATGATCGTCGCTGTGAATGAGTGTGTACGTGCATCCCTGTGAAGACTCTGCACCTGAGATCAGGAAACTTGTTATTCTGCATGCGCTCCAAGGTGACCCTAAGCGACAGCCCAGAATCATTAGGAAAGGCCTCCTCTATATGGACCTGTATCAATGATGCTTTATGCATTTTTTTATGTAACGGTAAGAAATATACAGTCACAGGCCAAGTATATAAAGGCGTGTGAGATCAGCACATGAGAATAAAAATAATAATGACATTAAACAGCAGAACCCAGGATCCTGACTAGAGTGGTTTCAGTCAGGAAACTGAATACATAAGGGCCAGACATCTGAGGTCCAACACTTACAGCTCAAGTGTAATCTCTGTTTCAACCCATTCCGTCTTTCATGTGTGAATACTTTTTAATATATTAAGGCAGGTGTTGATGCCAATGTAATGTTTTCATCACTGAGCAGATACAAGGTATACGTCTTTAGAAAGGAGTGGTGTAGTAACTTGTTAGCTGCAGGGGGAACCAAAATATTACATTTACATTTATTTATTTAGCAGATGTTTTTCTCCAAAACGACTTCGAACAAACTCCATGTAGTGTTATCAGCCCACACACTTTATTCACCACGGTGACTTACACTGCTAGATACACTACTTACACTGGGTCACTCATCCATAAATCAGTGGAACACACTCTCTCTGTCTGTCACTTACACACTATGGGGAACCTGAACAGCATGTCTTTGGACTGTGGGAGGAAACCCACGCAGACACGGGGAGAACATGCAAAGTCCATACAGACTGAGCGGGCATTGAACCCATGTACTTTCACACCACCCAGACGCAGTGTATATTATGAGTACTAAGAGGAGTAACGCACAAATAAGGGGGACACATCAGACCTATGAAATAAAGCCATCAAATCCATGCTAATAAAACCTCAGAATATACTGTACAGTTCCCAGATGTGCCACTGCTGTCAAAAGATTTGAGACACCATGTCTTCCACTAGATGGTAGCACTTACATAACCGCAAGGAAAGACATCTCACTGCACCATGACTAGGTACAGAAGGTAATAGTTTCCTTTATTTTCTATGCTGTGATTTTTCAGTTGATCCTTCCATATTTCACTTGTAACCTTGAGTGTTCTGACCTTGGATCTGTGGGTGTTATAATCAGCAACCTGGGTTTCTTCACCTGGGTAATTATCCTCTGCACGTACCACACGTAGTCAGTGTTAATTCCAAACCAGCTCCTCCACCATCCATCCTAATGAGCGAGAGCTGCATCTCAGTGTCCTAATGAGGAAGAGGAGGACAAAGTGTGAGTGAATGGGGAGGGGATAAGACTTTATACATTGTGGTAGGAACATGCAGCAATTTGTGCTTCATACACTTTGGCAGAAATTTCCTGTAATAATAGTCCTTTCTTCTGGACTGCACCCTTGCTTACTCAGCAGTTTTCTTCTCGACTGCCCTTTAACCACACACCCTGAAAATCACACTTATCAATATAAAGTTTTGAAACATATATGGCCATTATTATCTGGCACCTTTGCCCACAGTGACTACATACCCTTACATAAGCAATGTTACAATAACTTACCCATTCATAGAGCACAGTACCATAGTCTTACTGTACCAAGTCAGGGTGAGTACATTGCTCAAAGGTACTAAAGGAGATCAGGATTTGAACCACAGCTACTCTAACTGAAATGCAACAGGGCTAACCACGGAGCTACCTGCTGGAAACTTACCATCTTACCTTCCTTAGCATCTATTGTGTATTCATGCTGAAGGTGAAAAATAAACCATGCCTATATAACCAGCTGGAGTTTTCTAAAGGTTGTAGCACATATGAGTGAGGAGGGAGATGACTCATAACATTCATGCCACCTTGTAAAGTATAATTATATAACAAAGTAGAAAAAAAGCAGCATTAATGTGGACAGCATGGCTGCTTCAAAGATGGACCGTTTTTACTGCATGAGAACACTAACACTGAAGGTTCAGCTGGAGACCACTGGAGGGGGATAGAGCTGCTGCCATTGGATCCAGTGATTGTGGTTTTGAGTCTCACCTCTAGCTGTAGTACCCTTGAGCTTACCCTGCTTACCCTGAATTGCTCCAGTAAAAATAATAAAAAAAAAAAAAAAATATTCCCAGTTAACCCAGTAAAGGTTTCTGCTTGGTACCAAGGGCTGGAATGAAGGGAAAAATTATGGTACAGCTCCTATCATCTGCAGTGTCCTGTTCTTCTGACCCCTGTCTTCTGTCTCTACATGTTCTTTCCTGCCTTTGCCCGGGGCAGTTGGGGATTTCTGCTGATACGGTTAGTTCAGTGTCAGTGGCCTGGCAGTGAACCGGGGGATTCCAATAGGAACTTTAATGACACTTGGTAAATTTCCTGTTTTTGTCGAGCGCTGTTTCAAGAAAATGATGACAAAGGCCAGTGTTCATCTCAAAAAATGATCCCAAAAGACAAGAAATGAGAATATATTTTTCCTCAAACCTTTTTTGTTTTATTCGTAAAAATGACTGGTTTCGACATGTTCGTGGCTGATCGCTGCTCTCTCCCGTATGGAAATGAAGTTGAGCAACACACACAGACTGTGGAGACAGCATGCAGAGAAGGCATTTGAACTGTTGCATTAAACACCACTTTCAGATACCGTGATCCCACACATTTAAGCTTCTGTACTGCAAAACACATTGCTATTGCTTACCTTCTGTAGGGAATATATTTATATATAAATAAAAGCATATATATTGCATAGAATAATAGCCATGCTGTACAGTAAATATTTTTAAACAGGATGAAAGAGGATGTGTGCTATAAAACTGCCTTCACACATTTTCTATGATAATTATTAACACTTAAGTGCAACATTTATAAGACATGAAGACACGTAGGTTCCAATAGAAAATAACTTTTACAACATTTAATCCCCAGTTTGAGAAGCTGGATATGCTTTACTATTATATTCATGAAATACTGAAAGACTGGCAGAACCTTTAGCTTGCATCCTAAAATTTCATCCAAATAAAACTTATTTCATGAAATTATTTGCAGTAGAATGATAACCTGTACAAAAACCTCGACAACTATATTTTCTTTTGGTATTTTTTGTGAAGATTTACATGAACAAAAAAAAAGAGTAAGTAGTCCATAGATGCGATAAAAGAAACAATGTACCTGAAAACTTATTCAGATCGTCATACTGAATGTAGTGAAATTTGCATGCCGTGTGTAAAAAAACAGTAATTCAACCTGAGGAAAAATAAAAGAAACAAATTATAAAACAAACACAATGGAAAAATAAATATATACACACGTGTACAGCTTGTTAAGTAACTGTAGTCATTCTCTTGTCTTCGGAAGGCATGCTTAATACGGCCATTTAGTTCTGCTCCAAATGTTTTGCTAATCATTTTCATACTCCAAAAGAGACCAAAGATGCTTCTTCTGCAAGCAAGAAGAGTTCTCCTTTGTTCACCTTCCCATGTGCATGTTCTTCATGTAGTCATCTGCATGTGAGAGACAGGGTTTGCCAAGGCAGGGTGGGGGGGAGGCAGGGGTGCGAGCTTTAGCCTGGGTGGAGGTGGGGCTACACGGCTTCGTTCCGGAAGAACGTGCGTTCGTCGAAGTGTGCAGTGAAGCCTTCAGTTGGTGTTTCTCTGACGGAGGTTCTTCTCCTTGTGGTTGTTGGTGGAGTTTGTTTTCCTGGTGGTGAAAGAGCACGAGGAATTACCACCATGAGTGGAAGAGAAACGTGCAAATTCAGCAGATGAAGGCTACTTTCTTTCTGGTTCAGCTTTGTTAGGTCCTGAACATTTGTGTGCTATTCCCTATCAGCTATAAACCCATAAGACACAACATATTCTACTGAACGTTACTTACATTGGTCCAGCTGGTTCATCATCTGCAGCAGGCAAGGCAAAGTGGGCACAATGAGGAAAAAAGGAAAGCAAAGTTGGGTGACCACCTGGATTTTTTTGGCATGGCGTGTCATTACAGCTCATGTAAAGACTTGTCACGTGGGTATTTTGACAAAATGGCTCAGGCATTTCCAGAGGGGTCAGTGAAGAAACCCTCTGAATCCCTTGAGTTGACCACGCCACACCCCAGCAGAGAGGACCATGTAACTAAGCGACGGCGGTGACCGGTGGAGAAAGTCAGATGAAGCTGCCCCAGTCCTAACCATCCTAAACCATCCATTGATCTGGGCATACTGGGTTGCCATACAGTCCTGGAAATACAATAGTTCTATGAAGGATTAAGGCCCAAGTACTGTAAGACAAGAGTGTTTCCTGCAGTCGGTGAGTACCCATTCTGCATGCTTATAAAAAAATCTGCAATAAAAAAAATCCCAGGAATTCCTGGACGTTCCTGGGATCTCACACATACCATGCAAATTCTAAAAAATTCTGCATACACTGTCTTGAATCCGTGGTTCAGATTCCAGTGCAAAGACCGAGGCCTAAATAATAGACTGTTAACACACCCTTCCAGCCAAGCAGAAATCCTTGGCAAACTGGATGGAGCTCCACGTGCTGCTTATGCGACTGGCTTGTGTCTAAGCAGCTGAGGGCATGCAAGCCATGTGACAAGCAGGACACATTTCAGACTATTAGAATGGAAATCACTGATGAATATAAATCACTGAAAAGCAGGAAATCGGGGTGATGTGTTTCTTGCGTTCTACTCCGAAAGCATGGAATGGTTCATCTATGGTACACTTCTGCACGTGTACAGACTTCCCATTCCCACAGTGTCAAAGTGTGTCCATAAATCACATCGCCTCTCTTGCATTTAGGAGTGTGATTTCATGATTTTGTGATTTTCAAGCTAGGCGAGACTTATTTTCACATTTCTTCAACCCTTGCTAGGTAAAAGCAAAAGAGACTGCAGCCTAAGAAGTCAAAGCCAGTAACATTCAAGCATACTCAGAGCTCCCATAATACAATTCCAAGACCATGTCAAACGAAAGAGAAGATTAAAAAAAAATTAGGTCAACTCTGAAGTAGAGTCAAAAAGAGGAAAGCAAACAAAAGAAGGGCAAAATGAAAGGTACTGAGGAAACGGCTTTCATTCAAATTCAGCCATTATGAGAATGGGAAACGTTTATGTCAAACACATATTGAGAACGTAAACACTGAAAATTCAGTAAATAAGTGAATGCTGATATCATGGTCTGAATGGATTGTAAAAAAGAAAGGGATATTAATTGATAGAGTAACAGACTTTGGAGACATGCAAAAATTTTCACTTACCGCCCATTTTAAGGGTTATGAGGCAATTTGGAAAAGGGGGAAAAAGTCTTAGTAACCCTTAAAAAACAATCAGATGAAGAAAATTCCCAAATTTTAGGTCTTTAGGAGAAGTTTGCACTAAAAGAGACCAACCCAGGGGTTGACTACATTGGAAGGTAATTACTAAAAAGACACACATGTTTAAAGGCACTCAGAAGATTAGGGATCCCAAAGGTTTTCCCTCCATTCCCTTTCTTGACTCTTGATGCACTGTTTACAAAGTATCACTTAAGTCAAAACAATAGAAAATACTACAGTAAATATGCAGCAGAACCTGTTGCAGGGTGAATTTTATAACACACCCCTGTTAAAAGCTTATTGTGGTGTCCATGCTGCGTTATGATCCCATCCTTCCAATTTCAATAAGGAGGGTCGTGGTGATCCACAGCCTATCCCGGAAAAACTGGAGTCTTTGGGTTGACGTGGTGATCCGAGGAGTGGGTGTGGGAGAGGTGGACTTACCCTCAAGCTCCTCTTCGGGCCTCTTCCGCTTTTCATACACAACAATGATGATGACCAGCACGATGATCTCAGCCAGAACACCCAGGAAGGGCCAGAGAGGTGCCAGGTGGCTGCGCACCCGTAGGATGGAAGACTCTGATGCCATGCCGATGACATTGGTGGCATTGCACTGGTACTGGCCCGGATCTGAGCTGATGTCCAGGTTCACAATGTTCAGCTCTGAGTAGTTGTCTCTACTGTTGATGAAGAAACGTCCAGAGGAATTGTCGATATCCTACAGGGCCAAATAATAACAGCACTGAGACAAAAAAGGGCATTTAATAATTGTAAACAGAATTTTTGGAGAAAATCTGTGTTTTTTTAAACAAGGAATTTGGTGATCAAGTTGAAGCAGGAGATGAACCAACTTGTGTTCTCTTGAACCCCAGATCCACCAGACAGCAGAACCCAGCCAAACTCGCTGCATCATCGCACCACCCTGCCTTGTTCTCAAGGAAATTAAATTTTGAGTTGCAGGAAAGAAGCCACAACAGCATAGTGTCACACCTACCACAAGCACCTCCCAGAGGTGAGACAAGCACACCCGAACAGAGTCCAGATGAAGTATAAATAGGGGAGCGCCACTGCTGGGAAGCTGCGGAGTCTCATCAGAGATACACGCTGTATCTAATGTCAAGACATACGTACGGTTTTACTGTTTACTGCAGAATTCCTGCCTGGCTTTGATCCAGTCAACCCACGACCACGGATTATAGGACCCTGAGCATCCAATCACAGCTTCGACCCTGCTTGTCCTAAGACCACGACCTTGCCAGATCCCAAGCTTCCCTATTCTGGCTTAAACCCGATTTTTCGATTTTTCTCATACTGACCTGGTTTGCCCCACGACAATGATCTTGCTTTCCGTCACTGAAACTTAGCACTTGGGTCCATCATCAGCACTGTCTCCGAGTCTTATTTATAACAAATAGCATAGAGGAGACAGAGGCCGCAACATGACACTCCACATGGAGTTCACTTCAGTGTCATTACTAATCTTCTGACAAGTGGTCGAAAACTATTAGTAATTTATAACAATAAACTGTAGCTGTAACTTTCGGCCTTCATTGTTTCAGAGGTTTTGGGGGCAGCTGGTGGTGCAGTGGTAAGAACTGCTGCCTTTAGACCCAAATGTCACATGTTTTAATCCCACCTCCAGCTGTAGTACCCTTGAACAAGGTACTTACCCTGACTGCTCCAGTAAAAATACCCAGCTGTATAATCGGGTAAACAGTAGAATATAGCTTAACATTGTCAGTCAGTGTCAGCTCAATGAATAAATGTAAATGTAACTAGAAAACGTGTCTAAAGAAATAAACCCCAATACTGGCTGACAGCCCTGAGACTGAAGACACAAAGCACTTCCTCCATCGCTGTACGATGTATATTTATAAGCGCTCCGGAGGTAACCTGCTGGGAAGGGCACTACAACAAAATGAAGTGAACTGAATTACCACTCAGTGTTTTCACAGAGCACTGAACAGAGCCTTTAGCGCCTACAGGAGCTGTTGCAAACATTACCGATAACACTTTTTTTCTTCTAATGCATTACGATGAAAGCTGCCTGTGTGATTTCTCGTAAAATAAATTTCTCCAGGAACATGCGGCGCATGATCCTTTGCCCCACTTGTTATTGAATAAGGCTTTAAATGTGCACACTAAGGTACTGTGCCCACACCGGTGTTTTGGATCTGGAGCTACGGCAGCGTTACTGATCTACTCTGGGTCTACTGAGCAGCGATACAGATGGAGTACTCTCTTCACCCACGACTTCCACAGTGGGTATACAACTGAGTCACGCACCACATACACTCCCCTCTCCAGTTTCCGCCAGGTCCACGTCGGGTGTGGGTAGCCCACGGACTTGCAGTACAGCGTAGCGCTCTGGCCCTCGTTCTGGTTCTCGCTCCGCTTGTGACCAGTGATATCAGGAGCAGCTGGAAACCAGAGACATGGCAGAGGAATGTAAATAGAAAGGACACAACCGAGGACATTCACATAACCCATCAAGATGAGGATGCTCATATAATTTTTATTTATTTATTTATAGTGTTCTTTCTGCTGCTGTTGTTCTGGGGGCTGCCGCACAAAATGTCATTGTATTGCATACAACGACAATAAAGTATCTTTTCATACAAATACTCTTGTCCATGAGTGCAAATATGCAAGAAAATGTAAAAAAAAAAAAAAAAAAGAAAACTGAACAGAATGACATGTACATTTTTAAAGTTTTTACTTAGAAATTATATAGCCACAGGGAGCAAAACTGCAATTTCCTGATTTAAAGTAGGAAAAAAAATGCTGGGCCTGAAATATGTACATCAGGGTATTATTGGGCTCAGTGTGCAATACATTGTTATATAATCTTCAACAGCTAATTTCACATAAATCACATCTGGTACTTGTGGCTAAATTACTTCTACATTTCGATAATTAAGCTTGAATCTGAAGTCATTAAAGAATGTAAAGCACGGGCCTGTTTCATGCTATAAATCTACTGTAATTACTGGTGAAATGTGTTAATTTGGTGTCAGAGTCTGAAATTAGACACCATGTGGAGAAAGTGGGGGATTTATAGAAGCGCTCAGCAAGTAAGTGGTCGAGAAGACATCTGAATTTCCACCACTTGACACGCCGAATGAGCCGTAAGCATTCCTTCTCGCCTGGATCCGGAGCAAACGCGACTTCTGCGGTCACCTACTAATCCACAAAACTGCGGCACTGCTTCCTGATTCCGCCTAATAACGTGGTAATTTCGTCCACGTAATTAGGTAGGATCAGGACGTGGCCGGGAGCTGCTCTCCTCTGCAGAATGCGTGGAGGGCTGGAGGCCTCGGTGACATCACCCTCCTCTAATTATAGCAGGCGCACACACGGCCGGGGCGCAACGGACATGTTTTCTTTTCTGCTGCATTTCCTTCGGCACGTTTCACACCTGACCTATCACGGGTCGGCCAAAACGGGCCTCAGCACACTGACTGGTAGTCGCCCCGGTCCGACACGTAACCTTTTGGGCTCCTCGTGCTTGAGCGCATACACGTGCGCTTGTCCGAATGTGCGTGTGTTTATCCGTGTGTTTATCCGTGCGTGTTTCGGAGCGAGGACAGGTCACGTTGAATGCCTGTCGCATAAAATAAAGCGGCTTTCTTTTTAATTACACTTGGTGGATTTCGTTCATCGTTTCAAAAGCCCTAATTAAAAAACTGCCCAAACAGATGGACTTTGCAACTTGTGCTTCTCCTTATCCTTCCTCTTCGTCTCCTTATTATTATTGCTCTTTTATAAATGTTAGCAAAAAACATAATAAATCATACTGATACAACTGTTATTTTTAGAAATAAAGAATATTTTTTTAATGTTAAAAATGACCCATATTTACAACATGTGGCCGAAAGAGAAATTACGATGTAATGTTGAACAAGCAAGAAAAATTTACCAGAAAGTAAATATAAAGGGAATGTTAACTGATGCGTCTTTAGCATTTGTCATAAATAAGGCTCAATGAATTATTTAATAAAACCAGACCTCTAAAAGGATATGACACAAACAAATAACAGATGACAAGAAATAACACGGGATCTCCCAAAGGAAATGACACAAATAACAGATGGCAAGCATCTTTGATGAAAGCGCATTCTATCACATGCACAAGATCCCTTTTGGAGAAACGATGGGGGAAGCCACTGTTGGTTAACAGTGACACGATGTTTGCTTAGGAAGCATTACTGAGTCAAACCTGAGGCTGCAAACGACTCCGACTCGGTGCAGATTACCGTCACAGACCGTCAGGTCCTGCCATTAGCGAGGGCTTGGACCGGATTCGGCGGCTTAATCCCGAACCATCAAACAAGCCGCCATCTGGTGCCTCGGTGAGGGGCAGTGAGGGGGGCGGAGGGTGCTGCTGGGACGAGGAGTGTGACAGCGGGCGTGCCAGGACACGGTGCAGCAGTGCAGGGGAAAGAGGGTTGCACACTGGATCCCAGGTGTGCGGATGCAGGAGTGTAAGGGAGGGGTGTCCCAAAAGGGAGTGTGTGAGAGCTGGCTTCCCGCCCCTCACCTGCTGCCCACTAGCACAGTCCACGTGCCCAGTTTCACACTCGCAGCGCTTTTCACGGCCACGGCTCACGCGACGGCACCGTGGGCAACTTGTAAGCCAATGATGCATGCTTTGGTCTTTTGCACACTAGCTGTAAGAGGACAATTGACGGCGGCGTAACAGTGAGGCACAGCAGTCGGAGAAGTGCGCCCGAAAGCTCTCCAAGGTATCTACCAGCTTGTCCAAGGCCCTTTCTGTTTGCACCCCTGTCAACATAACTGGTGCACACTGTGACGCACTGGAGGGAGGACAGCGAATCATTTGTGTTCCCAGTCAGGAAGTGACCAGCTTTCCCTTAGGATCATGGCTTGCTTAGCCTGGTCAAACTGAAGAACTTTGTTACAACAGTATAGTCGAATGCAAATGCTCCTTCGCATATCTGCTTCAAGTAGAATAATATCCCATGTGATATTTCATCCACTTCCACTGATCGCACTTCATCTGGTACTACAAACTGTCAAATGTATTTTCCATTTTCCGTCAAAACAGATTGGTGTTTGTGTCACAGAATTTTCAGCAGAGACAAGGGTGTGGTTGACAGCAATTTAACGGGTGTGACCAGGAGCACAGACAATGCTGGGGGTCCTGTCTGGATGAGCAGTATAAGGACACAGCAAGGGTCAGTTCTTTAATCCAACAGGATTGTTTTCATACCATACAGTATGTGGCATAATTTATCCTAACACCAAAAGCCTCTGCAGCACAACTGACAGTGAGACAGTAATAAGCAGAAGAAGAAGAAGATGATGAGCACCAGGGTGCTGGGAGGAAGAGGGAAGGGGTATGGCTTATCATAGAGCTCGGGTGCAGAAAGTGGAAACAGACACAGAGAGTGGGGTCAGCAGGAAACAAACAATACATATGTATTTTTAAAATATTTTATCTGGGAAATGCGTGTTGAAGGGACAATGAGTACCAGGTGCGGCCAATCAACTACTGAAGGACTTTATAAAACGCTGAGGAGAAAAGACAAAATTAACATGTTTTAATTGTTCTTTATCAGGTTTGTCTGCGCTACTGCTGACTGCCAAAGTATACATTGTCTTGCAGTCAGTTTGGTACCCCCATCGGGATGCTTCATCTTGTTCGGTACAGTCTTACGGTCAACAGAAAAAAACGTGGTGCATTGGTGTATCATGGTAAGGATGTGAATCGTACCTCTTACTTCAATGGTGGCATTGACAGGGGGAGCCATGTTGAAAGTGTACACACACATGTACTCTCCGGCATCATCAGACCTGGGCTTGTTGATTCTGCAAACAATCAGGAAAAACATTTCCTTCCCCTAAGTGTTTTTCTGATGACTTAATGTTTTCCCAAGACGTACAAACGTACTTTCAGAGCAGGTATTGCTCTACAGTAGTGCTTCACTGGGCTTTTGTATTTAAACAAGTGGCTCTGGAGGACAGTGTCATGCAGTGCCTCTGGTCAAGCAGTGCTGTTAAACCCTCTTGACATTGTAATTCTCGGTAGATGAGTGTACCATGCAGATGCTGAAAAGATTGAAATCATGAGAGCTCATTACCCAGTATGTGGGCTGTGTGGTATAACTTGCTTGTTTGTTTTGTAACTGATGTTTTTTATCAATGAGACTAAATTTACTTCAAAAGCCGCGTACAATTGAAAATGAAATTAAAGCACCATGAGGATTTTAAGGAGACACTCAAAGACCAGGATCACCCAAGTGTCCCACCTGTACTCTGTGTTCTTCTGGCTTCCACGAGTGCCAGGGATCTCCTCTCCATTCTTGGTCCAGTAGCTCTCGCGGTGTGTGTCGTGGGCGTTGGTCAGGTTGCACTGCAGCATTTGGAGCTGAGCGTGGGAGTCCGTGGGCAGCACCACATCATCCGATGAGTTGATCTTTGGCTCTGAAAAGAGAGAACGGCTTGCTGTTGGACATGCTGTCACCTTCTCCTTCAAGGACCACCACCACCATTCCCTTCGAGAGTGTCATCGCCACTCCAGAAAACACACAACATATACAATTTGGACCAGAATTATATAACCTAAGAATATATATACACACACACACACACACACTTTCAGAACCGCTTGTCCTATACGGGGTAACGGGGAACCAGAGCCTACCCGGTAACGCAGGGCGGAAGGCCGGAGGGGGAGGGGACACACCCAGGACGGGACACCAGTCCGTCGCAAGGCACCCCAAGCGGGATTCAAACCCCAGACCCACCAGAGAGCAGGACTGTGGTTTAACCCACTGCGCCACCGCACCCCTCATACCTAAGAATACAATGAACAATACTAGTGCGATGAATGGCTAAAGTTGCATTAATTCTAGAAGCAGAGAAGAAAACACTGTGTAATAAAAAATATCTGTAGAAATAATTTTAATATTGATACTCCTTGTCGAATTAATCAGCAAAGCTGAAGAACGTCAAAGACAAATGTGCCCAGTGCAAATCTATACAATGCAAAGTGCTCATGTGTCATTTTCTCACTTGTGCATATCTACTGGAATATAACAAGTACTGGTTACTAACAACTGGATTGCTTGTTTCAATAAAAAGTGGAAAAAAAACAAAATATGGTTGTTTGAAATAGAACTGCACACTGCTGACCAAATGAATATCAGCAAAGATTCATTTACATTTCCATTTATTTATTCAGCTAATGCCTTTCTCCAAAAACACTTACAATGTTACACTTCCTACAATAAGTTACCCATTTATACAGCTGGGTAACTTTTACTGGAGCAATTCAGGGTTAGTACCTTGCTCAAGGGTACTACAGCCGGAGGTGCAAATTGAACCTGCAACCTTTGGGTCCAGAGATTCACCCACAAAGGAAAAAAAAATTAGATGGTATTGAGCTACTTTTATGCTGACTAGTTTTTCAGTTTTTCTTCCATGTCAGGGTAATGTGTAGCTCACTGTAACTTTAAGATCACGTAATATGAAATGTTTCCGTTAAATCGGATATACTGTAGGTATAAGTGTGACAAGAGATCATTATATTGACACTTTTTTTTTTTAAACGAACGAATACGTTTAAGGCTCTGCTGTGGGCAGAAAACGGCATGTGGTGTTACTGACTTTTTTATGTTTCTTTTTTGGACTTATCGTGCATGTAAAAGTGACAGGAAACATAAAAGTGAGAAGTTTTAGTGTTTGAAGTTTTCCCACTGTATTTCATTTGTAATAAAATACTTTCAATCTTTACTTTCTAAAGGGAGGGGAAAACGGAAACATTTATCCTTTTATGGTTGACAGTTCTGAACATTGCTTCACTGGGGCCTAAAACCTCCGAGCTCTTCAGTTTGTCTGCTCCGAATTAATGCCACCAGCAAGGGTATAACGCGGTAATGGAGGGACAGATTGCGCTGCACTGGGACAGAAGACATCTGAGCTCCTAAGAAGTTTACTGCATGTGATTTGTGTTTGGACTCAGGAAACACACACACACATTTATTCATATCTGTCAGTAATGCCTTTACTGTCTCAACTCCCGCTCACTTTTCTCGGCGGTTAATTGCAGAGTTAACCCTGATTTACATTCATTTAACACTGGGTTCACTGCAGTCAACAGAGACATAGAAATAAACATTACGGGTTCACATTTTCCCTGATAAACACAAAACAAAAGTTTTCCCTCACATAAAAGGCACTTCATCTAAAAGCATTAAATGTTGGATGACAGAAACATGACGTGAAAGAACTATTGCTTCCAGGGAATCAGATGGAAAGATCTGTGGAATAAAAGCTGAAAAACGAAACCCATACACACACACCCTTTCCACCTTTAAAAGACATCATCAGTTATTTTCCTATATCTCTATTTACCTCCTTCAGAAGTGAGAGATTGCCATGATGCCTTCATTTGCACTGCTGACATGGTTAAGTGGATCAGGCAGGACGTTCACCCACCTTTACTCCTACCTTTTGAGTCATGTTGTTGTGACATGAATATGTTTTCCTGCCCAAAGACAGTGCTCTGCATTTGCTCGCGCATGTATGCAGTACCATCGGTCTGACGGCGCAATGCAGGAGAGCGCCGCCTGCTCATGTGCTCGACTGGCGAGGCCGTCGGGAAAACGGTGAAAGAAGGGAGCATCCGGCACAGAAAGTCAATTTAGCGGTGTGATGAAACAACTGATATTTAGAGTATGCCTTTCATCAACTCTCATTTACTGTTAAATGCCTCTTTAACGCCTCTCATTCCATGTATAATGACTATAAGCACTTATGTGAAATCACAGGGTAACAGACATTAATAATACAACACTAATGGGGAAGTAACTGCCGACGGTGCCTGCCCCCGTGGTTATTATGGTAATGTACTGTATTGGTTTACAGAACCACAGCACGACAAGCGGCGCAGACCTGCGCGAGATCACAGGTCCCAGAAACCAAAAACAAGAAAGATTTATGTAAAACCATTTGTGGTTTTGCACTCTTCAAGAGTTTGGAGAATATTGCATGCACGTGCAGCAGCGTGCACAGATTAGGGAAAGACAGACTGCGAACACACACACATCAGTCTGACAGTAAACTCAGATCAGCTTGTGTGTTGGTGTGCAAGGATGGGAGGGATTAGATTTAGCGTAGCTGGTGCTCACACAAAAGGGGGTGCGGTGGTGCAGTGGGTTGGACCACAGTCCTGCTCTTCGGTGGGTCTGGGGTTCGAGTCCCGCTGGGGGTGCCTTGCGATGGACTGGCGTCCTGTCCTGGGTGTGTCCCCCTCCGGCCTTACACCCTGTGTGTTACCGGGTAGGCTCTGGTTCCCTGCGACCCCGTATGGGACAAGCGGTTCTGAAAATGTGTGTGTGTATGTGTGGTGCTCACACTCTTCGACAATAATTAGTATTTGTAGCACTTTGTTCTGCAGTATTATATGCCCAAAGCAAAGGCTATTTTCACTAGTGGAATTCCCACTCAAACCACAAACACACGTTACCTTTCCTATTACTAGTTTATTGAATCTTATGTTGACACAGGTCTATGAAAAAAATTATTCCTAGTTCCACCTCAATGAAACCAAAACTGTTTATCATCTCAATATTGATAATAAGCTTTTATACATAACATGCTAATATGTTACGTATAAAAGCATATGTTAATAAAAAGCCTTCTGTTTTTTTTGTTTTTTAAATAAAAAACTTTGTTCAATGGCCCTTCTTGGACTGGGGCCTTGTCGTGACAGAAGGACTTGCGTGATCTAGGGATCTCCAGAGCTATACCATCAGGAGCAGTATGCTCCTGGTAGGGTCTCCCATGGCGACCAGGTCTGGAGTGAAGATCCAGACTAACACGATCCAAAAAACCCCTATGGCAAATGTGAACAAGACAACATTTACCCTGCTCGGAATATGGTCACCAGGACCTACCCTTGGAGCCAGGTCTGAGGATAGCGTTCCTAGGCGAGCGCCTGGTGGCTGGACAGCCCACGTAACCTGGCCGGGGGGGCATGTCGGCCCACCATCCGCAAGGTTCAACATGGGGGTCGGGTGCAATGCCTTTCCGGCAGGGCGGCATGTGGCATCATGGCCCCTCATGGCAGAAACTGGCTCTTGGCATGTGGAATATAACCTCACTGGAGGGGGATGGAGCCAGAACTGGTGTAGGAGGTTGAGAGATACCAGCTAGATATAGTTGGGCTCACCTCCACTCAGTGTTGGCTCTGGAACCAAAGTCTCTCTCCTACTCAGGAGTTGCACAGGGTGAGAGGCACCAGGCAGGTGTGGGTATACTCATAAGGCCCCTGCTTGCTGCCATACAGTTGGAGTTTGTCCCGGTGGACAAGAAGGTTGCCTCAATGCGACTTAAGGTCGCAGAGAGGAAAACTCTGTGTGTCCTTATGCACCAAACAGCAGTTCAGTGTATTTGACCTTCTTGGAGAGAGTGGGTGGGGTTCTGAACAGGGCCCCACCTACAGACTCCATAGTCTTGCTTGGGGACTTCAATACTGGCAGTGACTGAGAAACCTGGAGTGGGTTGATTGGGAAGAACGGCTTGCCCAATCTAAACTCAAATGGTGAAATGTTATTGGACTTCTGCGCTAGCCATGGTTTGTCCATAACAAACACCATGTTCGAACATAAGGATGCTCATAAGTGTACTTGGTACCAGAGCTCCTTGGGCCAAAGGTCAATGATTGACTTTTTAGTTGTTTCATCTGACTTGAGACCACATGTTCTGGACACTTGCGTGAAGAGAGGTGCTGAGCTGTCAACTGATCACCATCTGGTGGGGAGCTGGATCAGACAACAGTGAAAACTGACAGACCCGGTAGACCCAAGCGCATAGTGAGGGTGTGCTGGGAACGACTGTCAGAGCACCCTGTCCAGAATGATTTTAACTCCCACCACCGTGAGTACTTCTCCCATGTCCTGGAGGAGGTAGGGATCATGGAGTCTGAATGGACTCTGTTCAAAACCTCCACTGTGGAAGCAGCAGGCACAGCTGTGGCCAAAAGCTCGTCGTTGCCAGTCACAGCGGCAACCCAAGAATCCGCTGGTGGACACCAGTGGTGAGGGAAGCCGTCAAGATGAAGAAGGGGGCCTTTAGGGCCTGGTTGGCTCTGGGGACTCCTGACTCAGCAGATAGGTCCCGACAGGCAAAAAAGGCAGCAGTGGCTGCGGATGCAGAAGCAAAATCCAGAGCCTGGGAGGAGTTTGGAGAGGCCTTGGAAAATGAATTTCGGTCGGCTTCAAAGAGATTCTGGAAAACCATCCAGTGGCTCAGCAGGGGTCAGAGGAGATTTGCTCAAGCTGTGTTCAGCAAAGGTGGAGAAATTCTGACCTCAAATGAGTACATTGTTGGGAGGTGGAAGGAGCACTTTGAGGAACTCCTAAACCAAAGAGATATGCTTACCTTACCAGAGTCAGGACCAGAGGCTTCTGGGGTATCGGAGTCAGTTTCCCTGGTAAGAGTCACTAAGGTAGTTGGAAAGCTCCACAATGGCAAAGCACCGGGGGTGGATGAGATTCGCCTGGAACTGCTTAAGGCCCTGGATGCTGTGGGGCTGTCATGGCTGACATCTCTGCAATGTTGCATGGACCTCAGGGACAGTGCCTTTGGATTGGCAAACTGGGGTGGTGGTCTCTATCTTTAAGAAAGGGGCTTGGAGAGCGTGTGCCAACTATCGGGGTATCGCACTTCTCAGCCTCCCTGGGGAAGTCTATGCCAGGGTGCTGGAAAGGAGGCTCCGGCCGATAGTTGAACCTCAGTTTGAAGAGGACCAATGCGGATTCCCTCCAGGCCGTGGAACACTGGACCAGCTTTTTACCCTCTCACAGATAATTGAGGGTGCGTGGGAGTTCGCTAATCCAGTCTACATGTGTTTTGTGCACTTGGAGAAGGCTTATGACTGTGTTCCCCGAGAAATTCTGTGGTACTACTGTGGGCCATTCAGTCGCTGAACACACGGAGTGAGAGCTGTGTTCTCATACTCGGCATTAAGTCAAGCCCACTCAATGTGGATGTTGGACTCTGCCAAGGTTGCGCCTTGTCTCCACTCCTGTTCGAGTGTGAAGCGGTTAAAATGTGGAATAGCCCCTCAAGTCCGAGTCCATGGTTCTCTCACGGAAAAGGACTGCAAGCCCCCATCAGGTAAGGGGAGAAAAACTCCTCCACCTGGGGCAAATTAAGTATTTTGGGGTCTTATTCACAAGTGAGGGCAGAAGGGAGCGTGAGATCGGCTGCAGACTGGGAGCAGCAACAGCAGTAATGCAGTCGCTGTACTGGTCTGTAGTGGTGAAGGGGGCAAAGCTCTCGATTTACCGGTCAGTCTACGTCCCTATCCTCACCTATGGTCATGAACTCTGGGTAATGACTGAAAGAATAAGATCACGAATACAAGCGGCTGAAATGAGTTTTCTCTGCAGAGTGGTGGGACTCACTCTCCATGACAGGGTGAGGAGTTTGACCATCCGGGAGGAACTCAGAATCGAGCCGCTAATCCTCCACGTTAAGCGGAGCCAGCTGAGGTGGTTTGGCATCTGGTAAGGATGCTCCCTGGGCACCTCCCTTTGGAGGTATACCAGGCACGGCCAACAGGGATGAGACCCCGAGGTTGGCCCAGGACCTGCTGGAGAGATTATATCTTTCAGTTGGCCTGGGAGTGGCTGGGGATCCCCCGAGTTGAGCTGGAGGAAGTTGCGAGGGACAGAGACGTCTGGGCTTCTTTGCTCTCCCTATTGCCACCGTGACCCTAGAAGGACAAGTGGGCAAGAAAATGGATAGATGGATGGACTTTGTTCAATGGGAATATCCACACATACAAACACTCGCACACACATCCATCCACCCAACTAGGCGCTGGTGGTGACTCACTGGTGACCACACACTTATAAATGGCCTGCAGCTCTTTGACAGATTGGCAATGTAGTTATGTAACTGGACACTGTTTTGGCACGTTCCCATCACTGTCACTATACCTTACAACATTAATGGTTTTAATGCGGGTACCCAGCTGTGCAAGGTGGCTGAGCTAGGTTGTAAAGTGTGTAAGTTCAGATCAGGGTCTCTGCTAAAGTACACAGGCAGCATGAGACGACGAGACACAATGAGTCACGGCCTCTTCTTGGACGGGTATCTGAAGGACACCTGCATGAAGGAGAGGTACACATGGGGTACAGAAAAACCATACCGCAGTCCACACCACAGTGACATCACCGATCACAGCGGAATCATTACATCTGGTAACACCCACATTGTGCCATGTGTCATATTTTAAGCCAAATGATAATTTTTTCTATGGAAACCCACTTAAGTATAGTTGAATCTTGGGATGCTTCCAACCTCCTGCATGTGGCATACAGAGCACTGGTGTTCGCAAAGTGTACAGATTTCACACATGAGGTCTGAGATCAGTCACAACTCAACACATCAACAGCTACACAACTAACACAAGACAGCCCACCAACTCACAAGGCGGCATTTACCACACTGACAAACTATACACTGTCCCCTACACAACCGTCACAGCATGTATAGCCTGTTATATACATGTCATAGCTTTATTACATGTATATAATAAAGGAACATTTATTCAGTAATGACAGAATATTGGGCTTAAAGTATGAGGAGAAAGAATCGCCGCACACACTTGATTAAGTCTGAACTTTTTATTTTTCCATTCATTTATTAGTGTGTAATGAAAAGATGATGAACCTTAAAATGGCTATTTTTCCAGATCTGTTTGTTAAATCATCTCACATTTTAGAGCACGCTGTTTTTTTGCCCCGTGTTAGCCACTATGCCAAGAGCGGTGATGAATGACTCCATGTCCACAATTTCACAGTGTGAAAATTTAAAAATGGTGCAACGAATAAATTAGGCTTAACGTTATTTATGTCTTTATTTGTTTATTTGGCAGACAAGGACTTACATGATATACCTGAACCACTAGAACACAAGAGCCAAGTGCAGCAAATAGTTTATTGGCTTCAACGTGCAACTGCACTGTGACTCGATTGATGGTATTACAGGAAAGTAAGGGCATTCCAAAAATAAGACATGTCACTTGAGCATACATTCGTGCACAGGACCCAGTTAGTCACGCTTGTTTAACCATTTGTGGTCCATGAGATATAATGTCATTACTGATCCACATATTAATATGCAATGCAAAGAAGGCACAAGGTTGTTCAAAGGCAAATACTGGGGGTGTCAAAATAGCTTGTTCCAGATTAAAACAAAGATCGCAAACCAGAGCATCTCTGGGTTTTTCAATTCTCCAGAAAAATCTCAGCAGCGTCTCAGAGATGCACTAGCAAAAAGAGAAGCGTACTGCTTCTCTGACGTCCTGGGTAGGCACAGCAACATTTTATGCTAGGGAATTTTTTTGTTCCCCCCTTGTGTCTTCTTCTCATTTCCAGGCAGTCCCCTCCCCAGTTCATAAGGCACAAAAAAACACAGTCAAGCACAACCCGAAAACACCACGGAGGCTGGAAACTGCACATGGGGCAGAGCACGCTGACTTTGGACTAAATAAAAAATGACCGAGACGAGAAACAAATGACAGACAAGACCAGAATGAAGCACTGAAAATGCACTGAAAGAGGCCTCTGGAAAGAAGGAAACAAAGGGAATGTTAGAAGTTGAGCATGAATCACAAGGGTCACGGGCGGGACCGTGGGGTGGGGAAGCCACGGGATGCGGCGGGCAGGGAAGGGCAGGAAGGAGGGAGGGAGGGTGTCAGCGGATGCCGGGAGAAGTGGGTTTCTGGGTTTGTGGTCAACCACAACAAGGGGGTCAGAGGCTGAGAAGAGGTCCAGGCACCTCCCGCTGAGCACGAACAAGGGACTACATACTAAATACACAGGATTGTCACAATCGAAAGAGATGGGCAACGTTGAGGGAGTGCGGCATAAGGGAGAGTAATCCCCTTCATTACTTCCACATATCTTTTTCCTTAAAAAATGGAGAGAAACACATGTGAAAAGAGAGCGCGAACTTAAGTAATGTTTGTTTTATTGATTTTGCTGTGTGTGGTTTGGCAGAGAGAGCTGCGGTGGAGCTAGGAAACAAGACTGACTGACTGACAGCCTGATGGGGGGTGGGTGTGGGGGCAGGGGTTGGTTAGTCTGTCACCATAAAGGCACTAGAGGACACAGAGCGCAGGGGACGGGACTCACTGGGCAGCACGGTCACGGTGGCCTGCGCTCGGATCCAGGTGAGGGCAGGGTTCTGGCGCATGTCGTTGCGCCGAGGGTCGTTGCTCGCCCGGCACTCGTAGGTTCCCGAGTCCTCCTGCGTGAGGCGCGTGACAGCCAGCACGCTCACGCCATTGGTGCCGTAGGCCGTGTCGATGGACACGCGGCGCTTCCGTGCGCTGTCCCACAGCTGCTTGAAGGAGTCGGCGCGGTTGACCTCGGCGTACCACCACTGGATCTCGGGGGTGGGGCTGCCGACCACGTCGCAGTACAGCTCAAAGGTGTCCCCCGTGAGCTTTGTCTCTGACAGAGGCGACTTCACAAACCCAGCTGGAGAGGAAGAGTGTGTCGGGGGTTGGGGGGAGGATGGAGGTCAGGGTTGGGGCGGAGAAGATGGAGAGGCGGGAAAATGTTGGGTAAATTATAAAGGGTAAGAAAGAAAAGTAGGGTGCAAATCACGTGTGCATGGAAAACCAAGAGAATAAAAGAAACATGGAAAAAATAGAGACTGGAGAGTGCTTGGATGTGTCACATGTCAATGGACCTTAACCACATATTCAAAGGCGTTACACGTTTTTTCACCGCACACAGGTAAAAGCAGCAGCAAATCACCTGCTCGCTCTACGCCATAGAGACAAGGTTATGCGCTCACTGTGTTCTCCCCCCCATCAACTGTGTTTGTAATGGCTCAAAGAGCAAGACCCAGAATGCTTAGCGCCCATCAACCTTCATTCTGGAAAACCTCTCCAGCTGTTTTGAGGTACATCTGTCTTGATGATACCACCAGCAAAGCGATGGCTACACCAGTTTCATTTGCATTTTGAACCGGTTAACTGTTTGCCTTCATTGCTCACATATCAATTACATGAGGATCTCCGACTGGATTGCTCATCATTATTATTATGTGTAAAAAAAAAAAAAAAGTCACACATTATAGTTGAGCAGTCAAATAATTTGAACCCACTCCAGGTACAAAAATTCTGTAAGAAAAATCGCTTTTGAAACAAACAAACAAACAAACAAGACGTGTACGGCCTACACTTGTGCTCTTTCACAGGTAACCTTTCCTTTCCTCTGCTTATCTGAGCCAATGCACTGTCAGAGAGGAGTTGGCTGCTAAAAATAGCAACAGCGCAGCAGCCAGGTGCTTTTTTAATCTGGAACACCTCCGGAGCGTCGCCGGTTCACATTCGGCGTAGCATGTCCGTCCGCGGAGCTTTCCATCGTCAATGCCACGCCTCATATGACATCATCGCCCTGCCAACGCAGCCAATCGCCCCTCAAAGCACAACGCAGTTGAGGCCACTGGCATCGGGAGGGAAGGGAGCAGTATTTGCTACAGCAGCGGACACGGTGTCCGTGAAGTGCAGCTGCTGGCAATGCTTAGAACATGTGGGTCCTCACGCAGGACAGGAGACACGTCCCACCTGGCCATGAGGAGAACAAGGCCACCAGAACCTGTCAATGTTTCCAGCAAACGCAGTGCAGAACAACACTTTTAAAGTCCCCGGGATTGTGAGACACGGAAATATTCAGCATGATTTTTGTAACCCGGCACTGTTAGACACCACAAAGCGACAAAAAGCAGATGCAACGCACTGCGCCATGGTTCGAGCAGGCGGTGAATTCAAAGCGCTCTGCTGCCGAGGTCCTTTATTGTGGCTGAGAGGAGATTTATGGAGGCTGCGGCACAGCGGGTCCCCCGGGGCAGTGTGGGCACATGCCGAGTACGGAGGGGCTGTTGCCATAGAAGCACACACACTACGGTAACCGTACAGGTACCTCTGCAGTCTGGAAGAGACCCAGTGAATTGTTACCTATCACACCTGCATCCCAGTGCATCCGCAGTATTAAGATTACAAGAAATATTTTTTGGCTTCTTTTTTCAATGCAACAAAATAAATAGCAGGTGACTGTGTCCTGAACTGTCTCGCACAACGTTGTCCAAGAAAAAAAAAAAAAAAATTAATGACCTGCCAAGATATGGGTTCAGTACACAGTGAGTTTACTTTGCACCAGGAAAACAAGGAGTTGTATGGGTTAATGGTAGAAAACCAACAAATGGCAAAGCCCAGTGAGTAACCCAGGAGAGGGAGGAAGAAGCTCACCTGGTTGGAACACAGAAACCCAGCAACACCTTTGTAGCTGTTCTGTAAGATGCGTTTCTCACATGACATTCCCACGACTTACATGAAGCTGTAAGCACCTATGTGAACCACGTGTGTGCGTCATTCATTGTCATGTGTCACAGGCACATCACCACGCTGTAAACTCTGGAGGAACCATCACACACCTGTCCTGGACCACTTGGAAGCGATCTGACCAGCAAACAGCTCACCACACATTACGCATTTCATAGCCTTATATCCTGTCTAATATCACTTTCTCTCCATGAATCCGACAGAGAAGCAGTATTTCACCATAATGAATTTCATCCAGGCCCTTTACAAACATAAAATTCCAGCTGAGCTCCATTTCTCCTACTGGGTGGAGGTAGAAATCAGCAATGTACGCCCACATTCGAACTCGTCAGCATCAAAATGGAATACTCATCTTAACGCTCCCGCTTTTCTGATTTACCGCTGCTTAACTGTGTGCCCTCGTGAAAAGAGTGGGGCTTGATGAAACTTTCACAGATTCACTCAAAAACCATAACTATAAGCACCTTATCACATGGATTCTAATGACAGGAACATCTCTGTTGACAGAATGAACCAACATGGTGAATGAAGAGCCTTGTCTTCGTCTTAAAGGACGGCGTGAGTTCGGACACAGCTCTGAACGACAGAACGCAACACCTGCCAGGGCTTCATGGAAGTCATCCTGGTTTAAAAATCCAAACCATGCAATAACTAGTGTCTGCAACTTGTAACATCATCTATCCTCCAACTACAGAGAAATAGTTTCCAGCGTCTGTCCATCTCTGTATACGATTCATAGGATTCGTTTAAATCTCACCAAATCACCAGTTTGCCTGAAAAAAACAGCACTGTTTTTGTAAAGCCATCCAGTGGGACTGCGCGGCAGATGCCGTTCCATCTCAGATCGAGGCGCGGAGCCTGATGGTAGAGGAGTGCATAATCACCATGAGATTGAGAGTGTACCGCTTGCACCGACGCACTGCTCTTTCTCAGGAGCGCGGGGGGGTGGGCGTACGGGTGTAGCGTACTTTGAGCCTGGTTATACATGATGCTACTTTACACGTATCTCGCAGCTCTTGGATGCAAATCAAGCCTTTCTCTGCTAAAACCCCCACCGAGTATATTTTCCTATTGTACGCCAGTTCAGTCATCTGTCTGGGACCCACCAGTGCACTTCACACACCCACCGAACACCGGCAGGTGCGATCGATCCAGTCTGGCTCTCAAGAGAGCGTGTGTGCGAGTGTGTGCTCGCAGCGTGTGTCCGCCAGGGAGGCGAAGAAAGGCTGTCTTTCTGTGAAGGTCATAAGATGTGGCGAGCTGCTTTGCATCTGAAAGCAATGTTCTCTCGCACCAAGAGCACCTTGGGGAAAACCGACGCCCCTCTTCTGCAACCTTTCGGTCATTTTGCACAGCAACAGCCCTGCTTGACTCTAATCCTGGGCTTTGCGGGAGAGGAAGAGTGGAACGTCATTCGGTTATTCTCTGGTTAAAATGTCGTTTTATTGGTAGCTAGTCAACGAGAACAGTGTCTGGGTCTACAGTTTATATGTGGATTTAACGCTGGCTGCGATTATCTTGGAGGAGTGATGCCAAGTGAAACACACCGCATTTCTCACTGTCACCGAGTCCAACACCCAGCAAATTTACTCTTCAAAGCAGTTAAACCACATCTGGAGGACCAGCAGGTTCCTCTGCAGTGTCACAGAACACAGGGCATCATAGGGAGAAAGAAACAGCACCTTTATTCACGAGACTAAACTATGGTTGCCCAGCCTCAGTTCAGATGCACTAATCCCCGACGGCTTCCAAACATCTTTCCTGGTTAACCCTTTGAGGAGCGAGGACAGGCGAATTGCTAGTGTGTGTCTGTATGGAGAAGAGAAGAAAGTCAAAGACAGACTATGGTTGTTCCTCCCTTGCCTTGCCAACCACATGAGTGGTTGCTATGAGTTGAGGCTGACTCAACTGGCACGTTCCTCCTCCTGACACCGCTACCCAGTCTCCTTCTTCTACTCCAAATGCCACCGTGTAAAAAACTGCGTTAGACCCCGCGTTAGAAGCAAAATCAAGCCGGCAGGCTCAGCACATACAAAGCTGCCACACGCACACTCCGGAGTCGCAAGAAGCAGACAGATCCACCTCTGCAGGCTGTCAAAAAAGCCCTTTTTCAGGCTGCTTCACCACAGGTATCCGGCAGAAGCGTTTACTGTGAACTCGTCGAGTACCGTTCCGGTAACCGATGTGCTGTCGGCGGGCTGGGATGATTTTATGAACAAACTAATCTGCTACAGTTATGATTTCCATCAAAAACCCCAGAGTATGTGAAGCTTCTGAAGATTAAACTCTGAAGTACGTGTAACGACAAACACTGAGTATTTCTAATCTAAAATTCCCCATAGTGTGTGTATGTGTGTGTGTGTGTGTGTGTGTGTGTGTGTGTGTGTGTGTGTGTGTGTTACATTGCTCTGCTCTGTAAATTGGTGAATCACTGTAAGATGTTTACTCAACTGTCTCCGGCAGTGCAAGACACCTTGAATAAAAGTATCAGCTAAATACTCATTAATAATGATTGTAAACTGCCTTGGATAAAAAGCATTTGCTGAACGGCAGACTGGAAGACACTTTCCTCCACAGCAACATACAATTCCTATGTAGTAAGAGGTGGGGATCGAACCTGCAACCTTTGGATCCAAAGGCAGTAGCTCTCACCAGCACAGATAAATATAAATAGAAATATGGGTCGTGATGGAAGTCTGTGGCACAGAGCTTACTCCTGCGGTCTATCGGTCGTTGCAGAAAGCCACGTCAGAGAGTCACTGGCATAAGAGAGCAGGAAGGCCCTTTTACAGGGTAGTACACTGCTCAAGGGTGGCCACTACAACCTTTGATACATCGAAAGAGTCCTCCCTCAGCACACATGAACACCAGCCACGGCCGAATGGGCTGATTCACTGAAATTCACAGTGCTTCTTAGAGCAGCGTGCTCCATTAGGAGTTAATGGATCCTCTTTCACAAAAGGACACTGAAGACACAATTCCATGCCCAGCCTCCCCGATGCTATAAATAGAGGCAGGCTGCGGAGCGAAGCGAGCCTATTTACAGTGAGGCAGGTATCCATTGCTGAATCAGCCCTTCTGTCTCTGAAATGGCTACGTTCACATTTCCTTCTTCAATCACCTGATGGTTCTCCTCTCATGGTACCCACTGCACTCATTTGTTTATAATCAAACCACACCAAGAGCCACAGTGCATTCGGAATCTCTCTGTATTGGTGTTCTCGTGCCACACGTGTCACTGATGTCTGCACGGAATGAACCACATGGTGGTCCTTCAGCGAGGAATCCACCATCCTGCATTCACATGATGAGTATTCAGTCAAAGCAAAAAACATTTTTTTTTAAAAATCACAGTGATCAAATATATTGCACTGTATGCCATTGCTTTGTTACAGAATACATTTGTGCCATTATGCCACATCCTTTAACATACACATACTTTAGCATCAGAGTAATATACCAGTATTACTACTGTCTAGATATTTGGCAGGTGTTCATTTTCAGCACATCTTATAATAATACAGAGACAATATTCTCAACCACTTTTTACACCTCTAAAAGAAACTGGAATCTTCACCTGTATCATTACAGTGTTTCACACAAGAGTTGGAATGCAGGGAGAGGCAGAGAGCCATAGCAGGGCGGAGGCAAGGGAGAGGTCTGTGGTCCTAGCAAAGGATAAAATTCAGAAAGGAGAAAGGGGGAGGGGGCTGCAATTTGCAGCACCATGAATTATGCATCCTGGAGGAGTTGTAAACCAGTGATGTAATACCCTAGAAAAGATCAGCACCATAAATCAAGCCATTAAATTTTTATTATGTCTTTGGTGGGAGCCTCATGGTCACTCCTTGGTCACTGGTGACCTGGCCAAAGGGCACAAGTGACCCACCCAGTTCAGCGCTACATCTTTCGAATAGTCAGGTAGAAGTGCAGCAGGTTTCACAAAAAGTGAGCATATAAGCACATTTGTCAGAAAGTGCTAGCCTTTGCTTTAAAATGAAATGTGCCAAAATCAAGGATCTGCTGAGTGAAGTAAAGGGGTAAAGCTGCCAAATGTCAAACACTCAAATGCAGTGGCAGGAGGTGCAAAATAACACGCAGTCCTCACTGACACGGCACTGCTGCGCTGTCTCCAGGTTTCCGATTTCAGAAATTTCCACACAAGTAAAAATGTGTAGCACACCTCCACCGAGAGTAAATCTGTGTATATTGTGGGAGCCAAAAACTTAAAAAAAAAAAATGCACAAACAAAGCGAGTCTCGTACCAGATCCATAGATTCCACGTTTGACTTTACATCTGTTTTCGAAATACCACCTCCGAGCTGCCTACTGCTGACACAACGGAAAAGAAAAGGTCACAAATACCAAACATACACCTTGTGAAGGTATGGCCATGTTATCAGAAACTTGGAAAAAAATACTACAAAATAAGCACAGTTAGTAACATACAGTGCATGAAAAGCGGTGACAATATAACATGGATCTGTTCAGTCGTTTAATTGCATTGTATCGTTTTAATATTATATATAAATATATAGGTATGTATATATTTGAAAGCTCCTTTTTTTGCTTTTTGGTCGGTGCACATTTGCACGCGCGCACACACACACACACACACACACACACACACACACACACAAAAACAACCAACATGTGCGCTCAGACTGTGACCTCTGGCACAAACAAATGTCTGTCAAGATGAATGACCATCATGGTCCTCAGCATCAAGGACATCTCGAACCCGGCACCACGGCGCACGGGGCCCTAGCAGTCATCAGCGGTCATCAGCGGTCATCATCCTTAGGATGATGATCCTACTCAAGACTGAACAGTGAAACGAACCGCAACTTGCGTCCCTTACCGCTCTGAGGTGACACTGACTTCAGGGTCAGTATCAGCATCAGCACCACCAGCATCAGCATGAGCGCCCGCTGCACCAGCGCAGGCATCGCCAAGGAGGAGAGTAGATGAAGATGAAGAAGGAGACGCGGAGCGGAGGAGCGCCAGGACTCGGGAGGAAGACCGTGAGGCGGACACTCGGACCAGCAGCGGGCTGCAGTGCTCGGGACCGGGCGCCCCGGAGCCCGTGTGACACCGACTCGGTGTTGGGTGAGCGGTGGGTGCGCGCTGCCTCCTCCGAGATGCCGACGTGGGAAAGCGAGTGAAGCCGGAGGAGCCTCCGCTCCGTGGGATTGCGGCGCGCAGATCCCGCGAGATCTGCGAGAACTGGGATGCTCCACAGGCTGGGAGCGAGTCTCCAATGCAACTGCTTCGCCGCTCTTCCTGTCCTTACGAAGGTATTATAAAACTCCTTATTATTTTTTTTGCTCATACAGCATCACTGACTACTGAAAACTCCCCTCGCATTACTTTCAGTGCAGAAAGCACGTGGACAGAGCGCCAGATTTATTTTCACACACAGAGTATCCGAATTTATTTGCGTGGCCCGCGCTGTCACGCAACTTCGAAACGGGCGGGTTCCGCGAGTCGTTTCCATGGCGACGACCGCAATTACGCAAAACGCTCGAACTCTCACTTGCAGCCCGCCAGGGGCAGCGCTTTGCCCGTCGGCACCGTTATACCCCGTTGTCGATGTCCTCGACACGTTTATAACACAACTTGAGGTCAGATTCATCATAAAAACTGCTCTTTTGGTTTTGGTAAAATGATTTGGAGAGAAAAGTTTTGTGTGTCTGTGTGTGTGTGTTATAATATTAAACGTTGAATTACTGCTCCAGTATAATTCTCTTCACTTACTCTGAATTCTCAGTGAGTTGATAGGGGGTTAAGTATCGCTGCAACTTGGAATCACTCCAATTATTATTATTATTATCATCTACCAAAAAGATATTAGATTATAGTTTTTGTTCATTAGATTTTGTCTGCAATGAACTCAACTGGGGGGTGCGGTGGCGCAGTGGGTTGGACCACAGTCCTGCTCTCGGGTGGGTCTGGGGTTCGAGTCCCACTTGGGGTGCCTTGCGACAGACTGGCGTCCCGTCCTGGGTGTGTCCCCTCCCCCTCCGGCCTTCCGCCCTGTGTTGCCGGGTAGGCTCCGGTTCCCCGTGACCCCATATGGGACAAGCGGTTCTGAAAATGTGTGTGTGTGTGTGTGTGTGAACTCAAATGGCCTATGAGGTACAAAGTTTAATCTTAAAAATCCTTTGTCAAATTTCCTACTCTCTGTGTAACTTGGCCGCTGCAGTTTAAAGGTAAACGTAAAAAAGTGCATTTGCGAACAGTTTTTATTCTCCAACTCATGCTTTAGAAAAATACAGGTCTCAAACCGTTCACACATCCAATGGTTGAGCCAGTTGAGTTTCCCTCCACTTTAGTCCCATCCCTCTGAAATGTTGGGGGAGGACACATTCCAGTCATAACCACGCCTGATCTCCCCTGAGAACCAGTCATCTGCAGAAATTCAGACACAATGCATACACCTTCAATCCCCTCAACCAATGAAACTGCAAGTGTGGAAGTTTGCCTCCAGGGCAGACCATCCCCCCAAAATAAGTTAATCATGCATCACTGAGCCGTTCATGTTCTCAAATGTATACTTTCTAACTGCCACTTTCAATTCATCTGGACACATATCATTTGTGTGGTGTTTAGTATGGAAATGAGACAACAATGGCTTTCCACACTGAGAAAGGAACTTAGCAACAGCCCTTTGGTTTCCAATGTGGCTTTTGGTTTTATCCTTATGGGCTTGGAGAAGTTGGTGGAGCTGGAATTTGAGTGCCCGTGCAGCGCTCAGTGGAACAGAGTGTTTTCATCAGCATTCTTTGTCATTCCGGCTGTCATGGCTTTCACCTTGATGCTCATAACTCAGGAATGCAGATGCGACCCTCTGGCTGCATCGATATCCAGCTTTGTTCCAGCAATAGTGTGGTTGATCCTGCTGTTTCTGGATGGCCAGTACTTTGCATGTGCGATGACAGACTGGGAGGGCAGGTTTGTCATCATGGACAAAGCCGCCCCACAGAAGTGGTGTGAGCCAACACACGAGGACGATACTGGATCAAAAAAACTGATGCTTCGCTCCCAAGAATTGTTTGTTGTCTCTCAGGTGAGAACGACATACTGGAGTTTGTAGTCAACTAAAACACTTTGCCTTTGCATGTCTGTTTTTCTTCATAGCCCCTTGCTGATTGATTGACTCCTATTTTAGTATCTTGCTTGTTCAATTTGTCAACGAATAGCAAACTTGAATTAAATACTGATGTTTTTCCCCCTCTCTTCTGTGGTTAGGTCATAGGCTTAGTACTGCTCATTTTCATCTGTGTGGGGCTCATAGTGTATATGATCAGAGAGAGCTGCAAGCCGCGAGAAGAGGCCCAAGAAGACCACACGATTGAAATGACATGAATTTGTACCATGTGGCCTGAGGATAATTATTCAGAATTCAGATTAAAGGGATGGATGTCGCTTCATTATTCTCAACAAACCAGACTCAGTTCAATGCTGATTTAAAGCATATATTGTCTTATTATTTTGTTTTGTAATGTTTTTTTTTCTGGAAACCAGAAAGAAAGCTGACTGCTGCCAGAGGGAAAATTCTCATGCAATGTGATTACATTTTTTGGTATTACCTCAAAAAGCAAACCTATTAACTCTTCTCCTTTCTTGTATGATGTGTTGGTATGTCTCAACAATTTTTAAATTTACATTTGTTTATTTAGCCAATTCTTTTCTTCAAACCCACGTACCATGTTAAGCTATTTACAATTATTTACATAACTGGGTAATTTATCTGGAGCAATTTAGGGTAAGTATCTTGCTCAAGGGCACTACAGCTGGAGGTTAAATTTGAACCTGCAACCTTTGGGTCTAAAGGTAACAGCCCTAATTGCTACACTACCATTTTCTGCATTTAATCTTCTCATTTAAAATACAGATGTATGCCATTTCACGGTTGTTTTGCTGTATTTATTTCTTTGCCATAAGACAAATATCTGTTGATGAGGATAGTTCTCACTCAGAATCTCATTGAAGCCTTCATTCACTGCCATACTGTAGATCTCCTTAAAGTCTCTACTGCCACCAGCACTGATGGAACTAAACGAGCAGGTTTCAGATATGTCTTCCTTGTAAAACCCAGTACTGATCATAATTCCTGCCAGTGTCTTTTTCCCTTAGTTTTTGTGAAGATTTTTTGTTCTTCTGTTCATCATCAGCTTATCAAAATAATATGTTGAATCAGGGATACACTGCAGCAGATTTTCAGTTGTCAATGACCACAATGCATGCTGATTTTTCTTTACACTTTACTCAGCCTTGAATTACAGTTTTGAACAACTTAAACCCATGTCTGCAGCACAATATGTGCATAAACATATTAAACAGTATATGTTATTTGCTCCCTTAAAATGAATAATTATTGCAATTGTTAATAGTTGTTGTTTTGTTTACTGCAGTACTTAATTTAAGATTCTTGATTACCCACAAATTTAATGTATTCCAAGGCATTTTATTTACTTTGATGTTTTAAGTCAATTTGGAGAAAAAATAAAGAATACTTCTATTATTCACACTGTCTAATTGTTGACATTTTGAAAAAAGGCATACTAAAGGACTAATTCAATAAATTAATTAACTTAGTCTCAATAAAACTTTTGTAAAACATTGTTTGCAAAAAAGAAGGGAGCACACATAGTGCAGTTTACTTTCCAAACTTGTTTAAAAAAAATTATTGTAGTGACCCGTGTTACTGGGGAGTGTCATGTTTGAGCGGGAAAATGAGTTTATTGGAAATTATTGAGAATTGTTATAATATGTGAATTAGTTAGGGGGGTGTGGTGGAGCAGCAGGCTTGGCCAGGTCCCACTCTGTTAAGTTTAGGGTTTGAGTCCCGCTTGGGGTGCCTTGTGACAAATTGGTGTCCTGTCCTGGGTGTGTCCGCTCTCCCTCCAGCCTTACACGCTGTGTTGCCGGGTTAGGCTCCGGTTTGCCGCAACCCCACTTGGGACAAGCGGTTATAGCCTGTGTGTGTGTGTGTGTGAGTGTGTGAGAGAATTAGTTGTTCAACCGCTGTGGGGGCTCACAGGGAAAATAAATGGGTGAGTGTCTGTTGGCCCATGGGAGATAAAGAAGAAAGCCTGAGAGGTGGAAAGCAGACTGGGAAGGCTGGCTGGAGGTTCAGGTCCTTGAGAAAAAGGTGTCTTGTAACGGACATCTTCTTTGCCCCTTTTGAACCCATAGCACAACATGCTGCATTATAGCAATGCCTGTGATTTTAAATAATACATTAAATCTAAATCTAAACGAAGGATGAGTAACTTAAATCTAAACAGAAACAAAAAACTGGTTCCTTTCTGGACCACAAACCCCAGCAGTGAAGAGCCAGGTGATACAGCATTTTGTAACCCTTGTCTTTTGGAGGGGGGGTAAAACTGAAGAAAAAAAGATACTTGATTCAGAAAATGAGATGGTTTCATGTACAGTATAGACGAACCAAATCTTTATCTTTAGTAGACTACACCTGTTAGCAATGATAGAGTGGAAAAATACACTTTTGTCAGGTAGGAAGGCTTTCTCTTATGAAGCAGAAATGCAACAAAGCCATTAGCCCATCAGCATCCAAGCCTGGAAGTCCTAGCCTGTATTTTTGAAAAACTAGGCTAATGCAACATGCACTCAAATTAGGTTAATCGTGCTCATTACTTGAATCTTTTCCTTCAACTAGGCATTGTGTACAAATTCCTTAATGATATTAATAAAGAATAAAGGAGAAGTCTGGTAACTTAGGAAGATGAGTTGGATTATTAGATGAATACGAAGCTTGGCTTTCTTGCAAACATTTCATTACCTATCATGGTAACATCATCAGCGTGCAGAAAGCAGGAAGGAGAGAGGACTGTGCAGAAGGAAAAACTATTTCTGTAATGCAAGCCATAAGGGCGAGAGTTTTGAAGGTTATTGTTAGAAAGAAGAGAACTGCTTTTGATTTCCAGCCAAACCATTTGCTTATTGCAAAACTGAAGAAGAAAACTTTATGCATTCAAGCAGTGTTTTCAACAAGATGTTTTTTTCAGCATCCCTCGTGCAACAGATGAGACAGGACAACAGGTGCAGTGCTCGTCTGTGACGGCGGGTTTATTTTACTTCCCCGTCAGGGAGAAGGCAAGGGAGGGGAAAGGGGGAACCAGAAAGGGGTAGGCAGGAGTTTCGACCCGGTCCCGACGGCATCATCCGCGGGCTCGGGCTCGGGTTCGAGTTCGGGATCGGGGTTGCGCTTGCTCTCGTATGCTCTCCTCTTCCATCTCTCTCTCCTACTGCTGGGTTCAGGGGAAGAAAGGGCCGCCTCAGCGTGTTATACCTCGATATTAAGTGTATTAAAAATTACCCACTTTTCAATTTTAACTAGCCATAACACTTCTAACTCCGTATTTCATAAGTAATTTGAAGATGGTGGCGCAAAAGGTAGCAGAAATGAGCAATGTAAAAATTCATTATTGGATATTGTATCCAGGCCGAGAAACAATGCGTTTTACGTGGCTTTTTTTTTTTTTTACTTTATTTTCCAGGTTAATGTGATTTTCATCATTGCAGTATTTTTCATTGAAAAAGCCATTAATGAAGAAAAAAACATCACACAGATGCTACTCTGGTGTGTCAAGATTTTAACAATTGCAGAAATGTACCTCGGACATAATGCCCATGACTTCCAACTCAAACATGCGCCTTCCCTACATATGTACAGAAATCTAGGCAAAAAAAAAAAAAAAAAAAAAAAAAAAAAAAAGAGTTAACCCTTTCATTAAGCTTGTCTGATATACTGATGACAACTGAGTTATAGTACAGGGAGATTTTGTTTATGTGCCAGCTGTTAGAAGGAACAATGACTGATATTATGACCCCTTGCATGTAACTCTTCAACTAAAACTTTCATGTTGAGCCAGTGATTTCCATCCATTGGAAACACCAAAACCTTTCCACCACTGATGGCAGGAGGACAGAGCTGCAGTGGGATTAAAATGACAGCTGAGAGATGTGTCCTCCCATAAAAGCCTTTCAATGTACCTGCAGAGAAAATAATTTGTATGAGGCCAATTTCAAAACATATTTCTTTGTACATGTTATAGCATCTGTTGTGAAAATAAATCAATTTTGTAACTTTTTTCTATTCAAGGCAAACTTGCACACTTACATACATTTATGACTGAATGAAAAAAAAACTATTCAACCTTAGCTGAAGATCTTTTGTGCTGTTTCATCTGCTTCATTTACTTAGGTTAAAGGCCATCTTGTTTGAGAACAGAAACCTGTGGAATGTATGGAATTGCTGACATTGTAACATCGTGCAAAACAGAAATATTCTGTACAGCAGATGCCTCCATTTTAGTTTAAGTCGAGTAGAGGATGAAAGAGTTTGTCAAACGAGTCATATAATGCTGATGATAATATTGTCCATATAGTGTGTGTGTGACTGGTAAAATATACAGTATAAGCATGAATGAAACAGTAGTATGACAGATCTCTGTGTAGGGTCCCATGAGTGTGTAGGCAGAGTCCCTGGCATTGTAAAATAAAAAATTTACTGAGTGTTACTTTCTCCCTCTGCTGTGATTTTCTTGATTTTGCAGCTACCACACGGTCAACTCCCCACAGATGTTGTCACACTCACACTTGATATCAACCCAAAATTTCTTTTTTTAGAACACCTACCGGACCCCATCTTTTGAAGAGGCTGACAACAAATCTATACATATTTTTTGAAGCTCTTTATGATTTATGGAAGCCTTTCCCTCTGAAAGGAAAATCTTTTTATCAGAACAGTAATCTTGAGTAATTTGGTATTTTTCAAAATTACAAATCAACTAAATTCTATATTTTCCAAAATTTATGAATAAAGACCCATTGTGAAACATAATGATTCTTTTTGAGAACTCAGGATTCAAAGATAACAAAATTAATAACAATAATAATTTTCTATAAAGTATTATTATTATTGTCATGTTTCCGACCGGGAAGTGAACCATCATACCCAAGTGCAGCGCAGAGGCGCAAGGTAGAAGATGAGCAGAGAGTCATTGTCGAGAAACTTGCGAAGATCACCGAGGAGCAGATGTTGCTACGAGGAGAATCCGAAAACCGTGAGTGGAAGATCAGGTGATGGGTCGAGGGAGATGAAGAGGGTGAGTAGTCAGGAGCAGAAGGGTCGAGGAGCAGGAACAAGGACAGGGAGGTCAGGAAAGAGGTAGGCAAAAGAATCTGAGAAATGTGAGTGAAGAGTAAAGCTGAACGTAGTTCCGCATCTTCCTGCACTCCGGGCTATCCTTTATGCGCCCAGACCCTGATCAGCTGCAGGTGGACAGTTTGTTTGGGTTTATTGTGTTAATAAAGAATGGAATATGTAAAGAAAGAAAACACACACATACTTTCTGAACCACTTGTCCCACTTGGGGTCATAGGGAGCCAGAACCTAACCTGGCAACACAGGGCATAAGGCCAGAGGGGGAAGGGACACACCCAGGACAGGACACCAGTCTGTCGCAAGGCACCCCAAGCAGGACTTGAACCCCAGACCCACCAGAGAGCAGAACCCAGTCCAACCCACTGCGCCACCATGCCCGCATCAGAAAGAAAAGAAAACATTCTGCCACAAACAAAAACTTACCAATTACAACTTCTGTCACAGGGCTCACTGATGAAGCTTTGCAAATTCACTAAGATACTAATAAAAAAAAATGTGTTTTATACCTAAGGCAGATAAAATCAAGTCCAGAAAATAATGCCATACCCGTAAGTGAATTAGTGCAAAAGCAGCAGGACTTTTCACTATCAGCAACATTGGCTATGTTCTTTGTTACTTTTATAGCTGCTGATTGTTGAGCATTAAATTTAATCAGATTATGAACAGGTGTGTGGTTTGGGCTGATGAGAGTTGCACCTATTGTTGCAGGTGTTATTAGTCGTCGGTCATAACACTACTCTTGCTGTTGTAACCTTCAGCATGGTAGAACAAATGGAGTAGAAAAGATTCAAGCAAGTGGGGAAAAGTTAGTTTATCAGTACAACGGTCCATATCAAAGGATGTTTGCAGTTTCTTGAGCACCATAAAAAACAAAGTGGCTTGACAAGCTCCTAGCCCAGTTCCAATATAAATTATTTCCATTTGGCCTGCAGGGGGGTGCGGTGGCGCAGTGGGTTGGACCGCAGTCCTACTCTCCGGTGGGTCTGGGGTTCGAGTCCCGCTTGGGGTGCCTTGTGACGGACTGGCGTCCCGTCCTGGGTGCGTCCCCTTCCCCCTCCGGCCCTACGCCCTGTGTTGCCGGGTGGGCTCCGGTTCCCCGTGACCCCGTAAGGGATGAGCGGTTCTGAAAATGTGTGTGTGTGTGGCCTGCAGGGAGCACTTACTGATTACAAAGAGTGGATCAATCTAGTAGAAAAGCAAGCAAAATACTTACAAAAATGACAGGGGAAGCATCAATCAGTTAAAAGTGAAAGGGAAAGCAGCAAAAAACTGCCCAAAAATGTACTGATAAGCAACAAGTATGTATTCTGTCTTTGTGTCTGCAGCAGCCCCTCTCACAGATTTGACTAGAAAGTCAGTGGACTCCAGAGGCAGAAGCAGAATTCCATCATATGACAATTGTGCTATTAAAACAAATGTCATGTGGTAGCTCTTGTCTAGCTGACCATTTAACTTCTTGTTATCCACAGCTCTTCCTTCAAAAACATGTTAACACTGATTTTTTCCCCTGGCAGGATACCCTTTGCTGTGTTGTTGCTGATTCCTTCGTGAAGGTTCTGCAGAGAGGGAGTGTATGCAGCAGTCCAGGGGTCTTAACGATGTTGAAGTGGACAGTGTTTATATGCCCACAATTTTTTTCTTCTGCCCTACTACCAGGAGGCACACCATAAAACCAAGTGGAAACTGGACACTTGAAGCCTACCTAATAAACCAAGGTGTAACAAACCTCATGGGGAAACAGTGAGGGATGATGAGTGTAGGGAGAATGAACAAAACAGGCAGCAGCAGAAGGAGCACCTGAACAATAAAATTTTAGACTTCCAAAAGTTAAATCTTCTCGTATAACAAAGCTTTATCTTTGGGGTGGGTTTTTAGTTTTCTTGAGCTTATTTACAACTTCGGGCTTTGTAAAGTAAGGAGCTTCTGATTATTGATCAACTTCTACAGCAGTGTATTCTTACCAAAGTGGTACAGGTAAGTGCCTGGTTCTATGGTAAGCCTGTTGAATTTACTTTTAAAACAGGGACATTCAGATTGCAAAGGCAACAGTATAAGTTCCTTCCTGTTCCATGGGTAACTATGAGTTAATGTAATATTGTATGAAAATTTCGCTCAACACCAGTAGAACTTATTGCATGTTATAAGTTAGTACCTGGCTCTAGGGTAAGCCTACAAGGTTTACTTTTAAAACAGGGACATTCAGAATCAGTCTATTCCTGTTCTATGGGTAACTGCAAGTTAATGTAATATTATATGAACATTGGGCTAAATGCAGGAAGGGAAAAATAAAGTATAGATTACATAAAGATTTTCACCTTCTTTGCTTTTTAACATATTCATCATGTTTATAAAAAGCTAAACAAAGTTGAGCGCCATATTTGGATGACGAAAGACATCAAATACATTTGCAAGGGCATTAATATGATTTTTTTTTCAATTTAAAGTGATATTCAGCAAAGCTGTTGCAGTGCCAATGAGTTAATGTCTACTCTTTACAGCCACATAAACAGAGTGTCTCCAAAAACATGTCTTCCACCTTTTTCCTTAGTGTTCAAACGGGTGTGATTAAGTCCATCATTCTTATTGTTGTTCTTCCTCTATTTCTGTTCCGTTCAACTTTCTGAAGCATTATGGTCTTTTTGAGACAATCAGATCTTCATGTGATTTGTCCAAAGTACAATAATCAATCTCATTATTTGTATTTTTAAAGAGTTTTGTCCAGATCTATGTCATGGTCGCGTCTAAGGGAAGCGGCGGACCCAAGTGCAGAGCGGTAATCGTGGTGGTGTCTTTGGGGAAATCCAAGAGAGGAGGTCAGAGGAGGGGCAAAGGGTCTTCGAGGTGCGAACGTCGTAACAGGGAGGATCCAAAAGGCGAGGTCAGTACACAGGGAAGAGGTCGATGATCCGAAGGAGGCAGTAGATCGGGGGAACAAGGGACGGGTTCGGGAACAGGAAATGGCTGGAGAAGGTTGCTAACGAGGAGATCAAGGTTCCGCATCAGCTGGTGGTCTGACGGAGCCTTTTATGCTGTAGTCTGCGTTGCGTCCCAGGTGTTCTGTGTTGGCCCGGAGATATGGGCGTAGCAGTACCCCCCCGAGGAGCGGTCCTGAACGCGCGAGGGCGACGGCCTCGAGGCCGAGGTGCGGACCGATCCGGATGACTCCTGTGGAAGTTGGCGATGAGGCTCGGATCTAGGATGTCTCGTGCCGCTACACAGCACCGTTCCTCAGGTCCGTATCCTTCCTAATCTACCAGATACTGGAGTACCCCTTCACGACGGCGGGAATCCAGGAGCACCCGTACCGCATACGCTGGTGCACCACCGTCAGGCAGGAGAATTGGGTCTGGAGGCGTGCTTGCGGGCTGGTGTAGGGAGGTGGCCAAGGGTTTGAGGAAGGATACGTGGAACATCAGGTGTGTGCGTAGATGTTGGGGCAGGTGCAGGCGATACGAGACCGGGGTAACTCTGCGGATAATCTTAAAGGGTCCTATGTACCTTGGGCTGAGTTTCTTTGACATATATGGTCCTTGGAGACCCCGGGTTGGTAGCCATACCCTCTGTCCAGGTGTAAGGGAGAGGTGCCGCCGATGTCGATCGTCTTGGCGTTTGATACGGGTTTGTGATTCTTGGAGATGTCGTCTGACAGCTGCCCATACCTCGCTGCTGGTTCGGTACCAAGTGTCCACAGCAGGCACATCGCTGGATCCCGATTGCCATGGGAACCAATGGTGGCTGGTACCCCAAGATGCACTGGAATGGAGAGACACCTGTAGAGGTATGGGTGAGCGTATTGTGGGCATACTCTGCCCACGGAAGGTATCGAACCCAGTGAGTTGGGTGTTCAAGACAGTAGCTTCTGAGGTACTGACCGATATCTTGCTATAACCGTTCTACCTGCCCATTGGCTTGAGGGTGGTACCCCGATGTCATACTCACCGTGACCCCGAGTTTTTTCCAAAAAGCCCTCCACACACGCGATGTGAACTGAGGACCCGTCAGACACTATGTCTTCGGGTATACCGTAGAGCCGGAATACATACTGAAACAGCAACTCTGCTGTCTCCAAGGCAGAGGGGAGCTTGGGCAAAGGAATCAAGCGACAGCCCTTGGAAAAGCGATCGATCACGGTCAAAATGGTGGTCTTACCATCTGACAGTGGGAGGTCCACTAAGAAATCTAATGCTAGGTGCGTCCAGGGACGGTTGGGTACCGACAGGGGTTCCAGGAGCCCTGCTGGACTCTGATTTGAAGCCTTGGACTGAGCACAGACTGGACACGCCCGGATGTAGTCCTGTACGTCCTCCCGGAGGGACGGCCACCAGTAGAGCTGCTGGATCCTAGCCTGAGTCTTCCCAAACCCCGGGTGCCCCGCCGCTGGATGGTCATGGGCCCATTGTAGGAGAGTCGTCCTCAGACCTGGTGGAACGTATTGTTTTCCAGAAGGTTTACCTGGTGGTTCGGGGTCTGCTTGTTGGGCTTGGGCCAGGTCCTGGGTGAAGTCCCACTGAACGGGTGCCACAAAGCAGGATCTGGGCAGGATGTAGTCGGGTTCCGGTACCTCCTGCGTTTCGTCATGCAGCCGGGAAAGGGCGTCCGCTTTGATGTTCTTTGGACCTGGTCTGTAAGTGACAGTAAAGTTGAACCGAGAAAAGAACAGCGCCCACCTGGCCTGACGCGTGTTGAGGCGCCGGGCTGTCTGCAGATATTGTAAATTCTTATGATCAGTGAGCACCAAAAAAGGGTGTTGTGCCCCTTCCAGCCAATGTCTCCACTCTTCTAGGGCTAACTTAATTGCTAGGAGCTCTCTATTCCCTATGTCGTAGTTTCATTCGGCCTCAGACAGTTTCCTGGGGAAAAAAAAAAATGCACAAGGGTATAATTTCAAGGGCTTACCTTGCCTCTGAGAAAGGACAGCGCCTACCCGACTCAGAGGCGTCAACCTCCACCACGAATGGCAACTCAGGGTCGGGTTGATGCAGGATGGGGGCTGTAGAGAACTTGAGTTTGAGGTTCTCGAAGGCTCGTCCCGCGCCCCAGGATAACATAACGGTGTTATGTTCCGTGTTGGCCCGGAGGTGTGGGCATGGCACCGTGTGGGAAACCACCACAATGCTGAAGGCAAACAAAAGCTTATTTCTCAAATAAAGCCGTACCCATGAGTGAAGTAGTACAAAGGTTGCAGTAGTTTTTCATGCTGCAATGACGTCTTTGAATGTGTAGTTAGCCCTTTATTCTCTTATCTACTGTCAAAACATGTAGTTTAAAGTGTGCCAAAGGTAAAATCTGTAACACTGCAGATTTGTCATAATATGTTTTCAACATGAAAACTGTGTACTGTATGTGGTGTCCGAAGAGGAAGGTACACCGTTCTTTGGAGGTTTCCCTGGAACAAAGCACTGGAACACTTGAAGTGTGCAAAACAAAGAGTTTATTAAGAACAGTAGCTCGTGTCACAAACTCACTTCACACCGCGGAACCTCATCTGCGTTCGCGCAAAAGCCCCCGTTATATATAGTGCCCCCAATAACGGTTCCCGCTTCTCTTAGGAAATAACCAATGACAATTATCCTTTGTCAACTTACACCCTACAGGCCGGCAGGAACCTTTCTTTTGCAAAACTCTCAAGGATTCGTTCTTGGTGTAAAACACCACACTGTACATACAGCTTTTTTCCATTTCACTTGTAGTTTATTGTTTATGGATTGTCTATTGACGGTGTTAAAGATGCTCATTGGCAGTTATTCTGAAAAAGGCTTACAATGTCCAGTTCAGTCCTTAACATGTATTATCATTATGCAGCATGTGCAGTTGGGGAAGTTTCAGGGGCTTTATAGTGGACAGTCTCTAGGTCCCTGAGAAATGGCTCCCTCACCTGTCCACCTGTGGGAAAATGCACAACAGAATCTGGCAGCAGTTGATCTGTGTACCTGATGTAATTTAGCAAGTTGTCAGCCTGCCAGGTCCAGATACAGCTGTGGAGAATATGAGCATGTTCTTGTTATACTGTAAACTGTGTACGTGGTGCAGTGAGTAAGTTCCAGAACTGGCTACCATGTGACGCTGCTTTGATTACAGCAGTTATACCCTTACATGTAACATGCATGTGCCAATGGCTTGCAACCACAGCAGTGTCACCCAGCGTCACACAGCATCTACTCATAGATCTTATTGGCTGTACCACATAGTAGTTGTAAAAATAAACATTACTGGCAACATCAATGACTACTACAGCACCAAGGAGAAAACCCAACAAGCTCAGGAAACTTGGTTTAAAGAACAACAGAAACATACAACTCTATGCCAGCAAGAGGTATTCAGGCCCAGTTCTGCCAAAATGCTTGCTGGACTTGGCAAAGTAATCCTTGGACAAAATATTCTGCCCTCAAAGAAATCTGACCTCTTTTGCATGAACATATTGCTCAACAACAGCAGAAGTCCTATAACAGAACAGCACAAACGCATGATTTTCAGGTATACAAAAAGTGCTGGTTTTATTCCCAGGTGAAAATCACATGTTTTTAACAAGTCCAATAAACTAATGAAATAAACTGGGGAGTTAACTAGAGGGCAAGACATCCAGATGAATAACAAAATTCAGCCAATATGATACGATAACCTTTAAAAATGAATACATGACGATGATGGGCAGCATAGGGATTAGCGTTATTAGGGTTTTAGGTATTACATTGCATTTGGAAAGTTTGGGTTTTGAATCCCTACTCTTGCAGTTGCTTCCTTCACCATGATAGAACTATCAGTGTAGAAAAAAGATTCTACCAAGCAAGTGGGGAAGATTCAGTTTATCAGCACAACAACGGTTCTTACGAAAGGATACTAGCAGTTTCTGGAGCACCAAGAAAACAAACATTGGCTTCACAAACTCCTCGGTCTGTTCCAGTACAATATATTTCCATTTGGCTTGTAGGGAGCATCTGGTGGTTCCAAAGAGGGTAATCTAAGAGTAACGGAATCCAAATACTTACACAACTGACAGTGGAAGTATGAATCAATAAAAAATGAAAGAGGAAGCAATGAAAAACTGACCAGAACCCACTGAGAAGAAATGTATTCTTACAGGAATTATTGAACAGTTTACACCTAACTTTGTGTCTGTAGCAGTCCTTCTCACAGATTTGACTAGAAAGTCAATGGACTCCAGAGGTGGAAGCAGAATTCCACCACATAAAATATTTGTGATGTTCACAGCCTGTAGTATCCTAAGATCAATATCCAAGAATTTTTGTTTGCCAATATCAATTTGCAGACAGATGCATGGAGCACAGGTTTAAGGACAGTCCATCTACAGGAACTGGAAGGTGAGGAACATAACACCTACATCAACGGACAATTTTTTGAAAGAACAAGAAGAAGAAGAAGATTTGTTTCCCTGGTAGAATACACTTTGCTGTGTTGTTGCTGACCCCTTCATGAAGGTTCTGCAGAGAGGGAGTGTATGCAGCAGTCCAGGGAGGTCTTAAAGATGTTGAAGTGAGCAGTGTTTATATGCCCACAATTTTTTTTCTTCTGCCAAACTACCAGAAAGCACACCACAAAACCAAGTGGAAACCGGACACTTGAAGCCTATCTATTAAACCAAGGTATAACAACCCTGATGGGGAAATGGTGAGGGATGATGAGTGTAGGGAGAATGGACAAAACAGGCAGCAGCAGAAGGAACACCTGAACTATAAAATTTTAGACTTTCAGATTAGATTAGATTAGATTAGATTAGAACGAGCTTTATTCCCAAGTATGTTCACACATACAAGGAATTTGTCTTGGTGACAGGAACTTCCACAGCACAGAATGACAGTGACAAGACAGATGAGAAGATAGAGTATGTGAATAAGGGATAAAAAATATATAAAAATATAAAGTACCCAATATACAAAAATAGTCACTAGATACAAATGCAAGGGAATGTGAGTAAGAGATATGATGTGATAAATAGTTATAAATATAAATAGCGTTGTGTATTGCACTGGTTTACTCTCTGGGCGGGGGGAGGATTTAGCTGTTCATGAGGTAGATGGCCTGAGGAAAGAAACTTTTCTTGTGCCTGGCTGCCCTGGTGCTCGGTGCTCTGTAGCGTCGGCCAGATGGCAAAGGTTCGAAGAGGAAGTGGCCTGGATGTGAGGGGTCTAGAATGATTTTGCTAGCCCTTTTACTGACTCTGGACGAGTGCAGTTCTCTGAGAGCTAGGGGGGATGTGCCAATGATTTTTCCAGCAGTCCAAACTATCTGCTGTAGTCTTCTGATGTCTGATTTCGTAGCTGAGCCGAACCAGACAGTTATATTTCAAAAGTTAAATCTTCTTGTATAACAAAGCTTTACCCTTGCGGTGGCTTCTTAGTTTTCTTGTGCTTATTTACAACCTTGGGCTTTGTACAGTATGCAGCTTCTCATTATTGATCAATTTATATAGCAGTGTATTCTTACAAAAATAGTGCAGGTAAGTACCTGGCTCTAGGGTTTGCCTGGAAGGTTTACTTTTAAAACAGGTACATTCAGAATGCAGAAGTGAAAGAATCAGTCTATAACTGTTCTATGAGTACCTGCGAGTTAATGTAATATTATATGAAAATTAGGCTAAACACCGGTGGATCTTATTGCACGTTATCTGAGAAGACTCCCTAGTCCAGTTGAAGTTGTGCTATCTGGTGCTATTACTGCTCTTTACAACATGATTTTTGTAAACTTTAACTGATCTTTGTAAATCTTTACAATGATTTACTTTTAAAACAGGGACATTCAGAATGCAAATGTAAGAGCATCAGTCTCTTCCTGTTCTATGGGTAACTGCGAATTAATGTAATACTGTATGAAAACTGGGCTAAACGTACGAAGGAAAAATAAAATATAGATGACAAAGATTTTCACCTTCTTTACTTTTTTACAGGGGGGCGCGGTGGGTTGGACCGGGTCCTGCTCTCCAGTGGGTCTGGGGTTCGAGTCCCGCTTGGGGTGCCTTGCGACGGACTAGCGTCCGGTCCTGGGTGTGTCCCCTCCCCCTCTGGCCTTACTCCCTGTGTTGCCGGGTAGGCTCTGGTTCCCCGTGACCCCATATGGGATGAGCGGTTCAGAAAGTGTGTGTGTGTGTGTGTGTGTGTGTGTGTGTGTGTGTGTGTGTACTTTTTGACATATTCATCACGTTTATAAAAAGCTAAACAAAAGCTGAGTGCCATATTTGGATGATGAAATACATTACATACATTGGCAAGGGAAATAATTAGATTTTTTTTAAGTATAATGTACAACATATAAAGGAAACTGCACCCAGAATAGGTACCTGTGTGGGACTTCTTTTCATTCAGTTTGCATCCATAGTGTTTAAAGCTCATTTTTGGTGTTCATAAGTGTTGGTGATCAGTGGGAGGATAAGAGAGGTTGCACACATTTATGGGATTACTGGTAAACAATTGCGAATAGGAGTTTTGGAGAGAAAGAAATGCCATGTTAAACTAGTTATGATTTTAATGCTCCTGAAAGTTAATAACAATGTTAAGAAAGAAACATAAAAAGCATTTTTATTTTCAATTCTCCATCAAAGATTTTTACAGAAGCTAAGCCATAAACAATTTAAGGGTTATCTGTATTATTAAGGTACTTTTGATTGCACAGAAATACTTACCAAACAAAATTGGTCTATTAAAGTGTTAGAATGTTTCTTGCTTTTAGCTTTTGTTAATTGTGAGTTAGGTGTGAAAGCCAGGGGGTGCGGTGGCGCAGTGGGTTGGACCGCAGTCCTCCTCTTCGGTGGGTCTGGGGTTCGAGTCCCGCTTGGGGTGCCTTGCGACGGACTGGCGTCCCGTCCTGGGTGTGTCCCCTCCCCCTCCTGCCTTACGCCCTGTGTTACCGGGTAGGCTCCGGTTCCCCGTGACCCCGTATGGGACAAGCGGTTCTGAAAGTGTGTGTGTGTGTGTGTGTGTGTGTGTGTGTGTGTGTGTGAAAGCGATTTTGGAGTTTACCACCAGCTGAGTTAAGAACAGACTTTCCAGTTTCAGTGGTGTTTGTAAGTCACTGTACTGTTTATTTTAAATGAAAACAAGCAACTATATCCAAGGCCACTACACTTAATCCCATATTTCAAAACAGGTTGTGCTAAATTTGAAAAAGTGAAAAAGCTTTCCATTTTTGCAGACCCTTATGCTTATCTAAAAAGAAAATGATGTCAGGGCTCTCCTGTAAATTCAGTCATCACAAATTCATTCAAATTCATTTGTGTTCTCTGAGCAACAACAAAGAAGATGGATTCTTTTTACAATTCATAATAATTTATTATTACTATGTATTAATAAGCAGGCAATAGGTCTACCTAAAGTACCAATATTGTCTCACATCATTTCATTTAAACCTTTTATTGTTAATGCCCAAAAGTTCTACCAAAGATTGAAATAATACATATCTTTGTTGTCATAGTTACGGATGGTGGAAAAAGCTTTCATATATCCATAATGTTAAGGTGCAGATGTTTTACAAACATGACATTATATTTGTCAGTGAAGAACCTACAGTACATTATTCTCCAGCACAACATGCCATATTTGTGAGATCCAACTCATAGGGCTATCATAACTTCTGTAAAAAATTATTTTTGTGAATGTGTCGTGAACAGACAGAACTCCAGTCTGTGTCGTTACTTTCTGCATCTCACTGAAGGAATAACCTCAGCTGATTCTTTAAACATTACTTGGGCTGCACTTCCGATATTGCACTCTAAGTAATCTATACTGCGAAAGTGCACAAGAATGACATTTTAAAGTTTGAATGACTTTCAGAAAGTACAGCTAATTAGGATTGTTGCACATGTGTGAGGTGAGTAATATGCATTGTACAGAGATTCGTTCTCTTTTGAATAAATATGGGAGAGGCATTTCTAAAACATTCCCACACACAGTATACTACTGTATGTGCTGTCAATATTTTAGAACAGCAATAGAATCATTCTTAAATTAAAAGTGATATTGAGTTGACATACAATTTCAGTCTCAGATTTATATTAAAAAACATTGTTGTTTACCCTATGTAAAGAGAACTTCATGAATGGATTTTGTTTTTCTTGGTACAATGTGTATGCAGATTACTCATGTCAAATGACATACTTTTGATAATTATTTCCTGTTAAAATTCAGTTAAAAGTTTATAAAACATTTAGACTCTGAAAGCTTTTTTTCTTGTTCAGTAGATCTATTTTGATTATAAAGGGATCTTAAGTAATATAGAATTTTCTGTTTTGATATCCAACAAGACTTCTGTCCAAAAGACATTGTAGCACGCTGAGGGGGCCCGGGAAGGGGGCGGAGATGGAGGCAAAGCAGCCACAGCTGGGGCTGATTACCTTCCCTATTTCTTCCCCAGTGCCCGGCAGTAGAGGGAAGAGACGGAGGAGGAGAGCGAATCCTGAGAGACATAGATGCACCCGAACCCGGAGACGACACTGGCATCCGGACCAACCCGAGGCTCCCTGCCCCCCTGACCCGCATAAAACCCCATCCTACCTGTTCCCTGGACCCCTTTTTCCACTCCCTTCCTTCTCCCCGCACTAAATAAAACTCCTCACAGACAGGCATTGCACCTCTTGTCTCCTGCTTTGTCTCTTACAGACATGTTCTGTCCCCACGATTACTGATGAGGTTTAGTAACATCATTCAAATGCAAATTCAGCACATTTTAACGAGTCATGTTGTTCATAGTGCAAAGATAAACACATTATGGCAGAAGAGAACTTTACCCAGGTGACTAGCATTTATCTGAGCAATAGAGTCTAAAGTCACTCATCATGGTTATGGTTAGAGGTTAAACGTAAAACACTTTTATTTCTTCATATGTTGCTTTAATGTAATTTCCAGCAGTATAGTTAATGTATTGCAGATTGTGATGAAAAAAAAAGGAAAACACCTGCCATGATGGTTAGGATAGTTTTTCCAATTTTGGTTAACTGTAAAATTACATGTATATTATAAAATCTAGCAGGAATTCTCCACAGCATAGTAATGCTAGTTTTTTGACAAGATTTTCTTCAGCTAAGACATGTGTATACTAGAGGGTATACAATATTATTTTTTCACTTTTTTCTCCACCCTATTTTATAACACAGAAATCTCACAATCACAGTAGTACACAGTATGCCAAGTGACACAAAAGCAAACAAAACCACCATGACATCCACTGAATGATAAGCATACCATGGCATCTTGTATGATTCTGTCCGCAGGTGAGCAGCACCTTTGTGCCTCATGACAAACTCTATCCAGAATATGGCTCGGTCCAACGGTTTCATCGGCTGGTCCCGATGTAATCTGGACAGATGTTGCATTTTCATCCTATAGGATGGATCATGAAGCACTTCTTGTATAGCTTGAAGGAAGGTGTTTCTATCCATGGTAGTAAAATCCACGATCTTGGCTACACCCTTTGCCTTCATCCTGGACAGGTTGTCAGGCTGATCAAAAACTAGAGGAAGGCCAACAATTGGAACACCATGGTAAATGGCCTCCTGAACTCCGTTGGTTCCCCCATGTGCCACAAAGACCCTGGTCTTTGGATGTCCCAAAAGGTCATTCTGTGGCATCCATTTGACAAGAAGGGTGTTGTTACCGAGACTGGCAGGTTTTCTCCCTATGTGCCTCCAGATCACCTTCTGAGGTAATTCGGCAAATGCTGCTGCAATCTCATCAGTGAGTTTCTCTGAAAGTTCATGAAATAATGTGCCTAAAGACATGATAATGACACCATGCTCTCCAGAACTCGCAACAAATTCCTCAAGGTCCGGGGGGAGAGGTTTGGGTGGTTTGCACTGGAATCCACCCATGTAGACAACATTTGGCATAGTGGGGCGTGGGAATTCAAACACAAAATCATTCCTCATTAGCCAAATATCAGCTCCTTGAGTCAGTGTCAGTATGTCAGTATCAGGACTAAAGTATCTTTGACATATTCGTGTATAATGAGGATTTACCATGACCGCAAACTGGAACATCCCAAAGAGATAGGCAAAGATGTTTCGGACTCTTTCAAGAAAACTCATGTTGTCGGTTAACTCTGCTCCAGGGAAAGGAACGTAGGAGAGTGGAGAAGGAGCAATGGCAAAATGACCCTCTCCTTGTATAGACCACCTTACATTGAAAACAAGCGGAAGGCCTAGTCGGTGCGCCAAGAGCATCCCACCACCAAAGGCTGGGTCAGTCAGAACGAGGTCATATTTAGAATCCTGAAGGGACTGCATTAACCTATTGTTCTCAAACATTTCAGTGATCATGTCACATGTCTGAAAATGAAGTTCTGATATTATATCTAAGAGTTCCCACTGCATTTTAATTTGTGTCCACAAAGACGCAGCTTCCCTAGAGTTCTGCAGAAATCTAGGCAAAAAAGAGTCTATCCTTTCATTAAGTTTGTCTGACATAGGGATGACAACAGAGTTATAGTATGAGGAAGTTTTGTTTATGTACCAGTTGTTAGAAGGAACAAGGACTGTGATATTGTGGCCCCTTGCATGTAACTCTTCAACTAAGACTTTCATGTTGACCCAGTGACTTCCATCCATTGGAAACACCAAAACCTTTCCACCACTGATTGCCAAGAGGGCAAAGCAGAAGTAGGAGTAAAATGGCAACTGAGAGATTCGTCTTCCCATAGAGGCCTTTCATTGTACCTGTAGAGAAAATAATTTGGATGAAACCAGTTTCAAATCATGTTGTCCATAAATGTCATAGAACTACAGTACTAAAAATACTGTCCCCACAGATTCTTGCCATAATCACACTTGTTATCAAAGCAAACCAAAATCCCAAAAATTCTTTTCAGAACAATTAGTAAAAACATTTTTGAGGCTGAAAAAATTTCTGATGTTCTGTCATATTATGATTTATATGACATGATCTCACCTTCTTTATCTTTTTTTCATTTATGTCCAAAAATGTTTTCAGTGTTTTAAAATGTTTTTAATCAATATAATTAAGATAATTATAATTAAGAAGATGCATTCACATGCTAATATTTATTATAATATTTCAGATGTATTGAAATTTAAAATTGTACCTGCAAAGGACCTAATATACCTCACTCTGATCCTTAAAATGTCATATGTATGAGACCAGCATTTGTGCACACTGTAATTAGTGCATTCGGTATGAATGTATTGTGTATTTGCCTGAAGAAAATGCTTACATTGCTCAAAATAAATAATTGCAGAACCAACTAAAATAATGCATTTAATGGTTTTTGACTGCCTATAATGTAATTGTGTGCATATTACTGAAATTACATCCTCTTCATCTTATTTCCTGCTAAAATTATTTTTTACATTTCATTTTTACATTTTTTAAAGCCTTTTCTCTCTATAGCGAAAGCCTTGTATTATTCAACAGTTATCTTGAGTCATTTGGTATTTTCTAAAATCAAAAAATCAGACAGATGATATATCTTTGAAAATTTCAAAGAGGCATGTTCTTGAAACTAGTAGGATCATTCTTTCTCAGAGAACTCGAGTTTTTCTATTACAATTTACATTTACATTTATTCATTTAGCAGACACCTTTCTCCAGAGCGACATACATCTCATAGAAAATACAATTTGTGCATTACCTTAGGAGAAAGAGACATAGCTGCAAATGTGTGATTCTTAAGTACAGTTATTTTGTTTCCTTCATCATATGCACCGACGTTCATCACACAAGTAGCTGCATAAAACTGTACCAGAATATTGCCGATTCCTAATCGCCTTCCTAGTAATTTTTCTTTTGGAAATACATACATATAAACATTTACGTTATATTGCAGGAATGGCTCTGTAAAGGACTGACCCGAGCATGATCATGAATATGTATACCTTACGGGCCTGAACATTTATACCTTTCATGAACTTAAGAGATCAGTCTAAGATAACAAGTGAATAAATCAAACAATACATCAAAAATAATTACCTAGGAAAAACACAGAATGAACTAATGGACCCTTTTTAAATATAATGAACTTTTCACTTTTTAAAAGTAGCATGGATCTCTTGAAGTACTTAATCTTAAAGATGCAGTTATTACTGACCTGAGAGAAAATGGAACAAAGGAGAGATTGTTTCAGTTTACTGAGTCAATAAAAAATGAAATGCGAAAAGAAAGAAAAGATTCTGTCACAAAGAAGCACTTACCTTTTGGAACTTCTGCCAGAGGGCTTATTGGCAAGGTTTTATAACTGCACTTGAAAACTAATTCAGAAAATTAGTTTGAAATGTATTATACCGAAGGCAAACAAAAGCTTGTCTGTCAAATAAAGCCGTACCCATGAGTGAAGTAGTACAAAGGTTGCAGTACTTTTTCATGCTGCAGTGACGTCTTTGAACGTGTAGTTGGCTCTCTATTCTTCTATCTACTGTCAAAAACATGCAGTTTAAAGTGCCAAAGATAAAATCTGTAACATTACAGATTTGTCATAATATATGTTTTTAACATGAAAACTATATGCTGTACATACAGCTTTTTTTCATTTCACTTGTAGTTTGTTGTTTACAGATTGTGTATTGACAGTGTTAAAGATGCTCATTGGCAGTTATTCTGAAAAAGGCTTACAATGTCCAGTTCAGTCCTTAACATGTATTATCATTATGCAGCATGTACAGTCAGGGGGAAGTTTCAGGGGCTTTTTAATGGACAGTCTCTAGGTCCCTGAGAAATGGCTCCCTCACCTGTCCACCTGTGAGAAAATGCACAACAGAATCTGGCAGCAGTTGATCTGCGTACCTGATGTAATTTAGCAAGTTGTCAGCCTGCCAGGTCCAGATACAGCTGTGGAGAATATGAGCATGTTCTTGTTATACTGTAAACTGTGTACGTGGTGCAGTCAATATGTTCCAAAACTGGCTACCATGTGACGCTGCTTTGATTACAGCAGTTATATCCTTACATGTAACATGCATGTGTCGATGACTTGCAGCCACAGCAGTGTTACCCAGCGTCACAAACCAGCTACTCATACACTGATCAGCCACAGCATTAAAACCACTTACAGGTGAAGTGAACACCATTAATTATGTCATTACAATGGCACCTGTCAAGGTATTAGGTATTAGGCAGTAAGGTATTAGGGCAAGTGAACAGTCAGTTCTTGAATCTGATGTGTTGGAAGCAAGAAAAATGGGCAAGCAAAGGATCTGAGCGACTTTGACAAGGGCCAAACTGTGATGCTAGATGACTGGGTCAGTGCATCTCCAAAACAGCAGGTCTTGTGGGGTGTTCCCAGTTTGCAGTGGTTCATACCTACCAAAAGTGGCCTAAGGAAGGACAACCCGTGAACCAGCGACAGGATCATGGGCAACCAAGGCTCACTGATGCGTGTGGGGAGCGAAGGCTAGCCCGTCTGTTCCGATCGCACAGAAGAACTACTGTAGCACAAATTGCTGAAAACCTTAACGCTGGCCATGATAGAAAGGTGTCAAAACACAGTGCATCACAGCTTGCTGTGTATGGGGCTGCATAGCCACAGACCGGTCAGAGTGCCCATGCTGACCCCTGTCCATTGCCGAAAGCGCCTACAATGGGCACGTGAGCGTCAGAGCTGGACCACAGAGCAGTGGAAGAAGGTGGCCTGGTCTGATGAATCATGTTTCCTTTTAGATCATGTGAACGGCCGGGTGCATGTGCGTCATTTACCTGAGGAAGAGATGACAGCAGGATGCACTATGGGAGGAAGGCAAGCCGGCGGAGGCATTGTGATGCTCTGGGCAATGTTCTGCTGGGAAACCTTTGGTCCTGGCATTCATGTGAATGTTGCTTTGACACATACCACCGACATAAAGATTGTTGCAGACCACGTACACCCATTCATGGCAACGGTGTTCTCTGAAGGCAGTGGCCTCTTTCAGCAGGATAATGGGCCTTACCACAATACAAAAATTGTTAAAAAGTTCAAGGTGTTGACTTGGCCTCCAAATTCCCCAGATCTCAATCCAATCAAGCATCTGTGGGATGTGCTGGAAAAACAAGGCTGATCCATGGAGGCCCCATCTTGCAACTTACAGGACTTAAAGGATGTGCTGCTAACATCTTGGTGCCAGATATCACAAGACACCTTTAGAGGGGGACCTACACAATATTAGCCAAGTTGTTTTGATATTGCGGCTGATCGGGGTATATCTTTGCTTTTACTTGAAGCCGAGAGTCATGACCTACAGGGACAATACCTCTATGGGCCAGAGGAGGTGCCACTCAGTGCCACTAGCCCAGACCCATGCACCTGCTCATAATCTGGTGGTTAGTGAGGTATAAAAGGAACAAACAACCAAGGATACATTGTGGATTCTAAATCAGTGTTTCATTGTGATCTTAGGGCAAACTTCAGTTACCTGTTTCCGCAAGTCTTGCCCCAGAGGTGTTTGTGTTCCATTCCTGAGTGTCTGTCCAGTCTACTCCTGCCTTTTGTGCTCCAGTCCAGGTCCAACAATCTAGTCTGATATTTCATTACACCTCCGTGTTCAAGTCCAACTCACAGATTCACACACACTGACTGAAGCCACTTGTCCTAAGTAGGGTTGCAGCAAGCCAGAGCCTAACCTGACAACAGAAGTCACAAGGCCGGAGGGGGAGGGGACACACTCAGGATGGAGTACCAGTCCACTGCAAGGCACCCTAAGCAGGACTCAAACCCCAGACCCACCCAAGAGCAGGCACAGGCCAAACCCACTACGCCACCACATCCCCGACTCACAGCTCTCCGTTTCACTTTTCACCTCTGTGAAAATACAGTGTGTCTCTTTGTCCCATGTTCATCGTTTCACCTCTACCCAGTACTTACAGTTTACACTGTGCACTTATAAATACACTCTGCACGTGGGGTCATTTTACTTTTCATTCATGTTTGTACGTAACAGCAACACATGTCCGTATCGGACTCTCATCCGGACACTACTACACTGAGGAGAACTAAAATAATGATATACATCCATACATACATAGAGAACAATACATAAAATTACTTCATCATTGCCATGATATCTGTTGCCAAAATCTAGCACCATAGCAGGATGTATGAAGCATTACCCTTACTGTCATGACGGGTGTCCAGAAAGAGCGATGGACACAGGTATGCACTTGTTCATTCATTGATAGGACTAGGGGTCAATTGATTGGCATGTGGCAGTGCCCCCGCCGCAGGTACCCGGAGATGTGTTATTGCAGGCATTCTACCTGACCGTTGGTCTGTGGATGGCAGACCGAAGTGAGACTCACCCTGACCCCCAGTTTGTCCTAAAAGACCTTCCATGCCCTGGATGTGAACTGGGGTCCCCTGTTCAAAATGATGTCCTCTGGCAACCCGAACAACCGGAAAACCTGTTGGAAGAGGGCTTCGGCCATTCCCCAGGCTGTTGGCAGCTTGGGATATGGAATCAATCAACAGACCTTTGAAAAGTGGTCCGTCAAGGTGAGGATGGTTCACTTACCTTCAGACAGGGGAAGGTCCACCAGAAAGTCTACTGCTACATGGGACCATGGGCATATGAGTACAGGCAAGGGTTCCAGTAAACTGGCTTCAAGGTCAGGGTCTTGGACTGGGAGCATGTGAGACACGCCTCAATATACTTGTGGATGTCATTGACTGTGAAAGGCCACCAGAAGCGCCGCTGAAGGAGAGAGAGAATCCAGCATGCCCCCAGGTGTCCTGCTGTTGGGGAATCATGGGCCCACTGCTAGAGGGACATCCTCATGCTGATAGGCATGTACTCTTTACCATCAGGTTTGTCTGGTGGGGCTGCCTTGGCAGCCTGAGCCTCTTGCAACTCCCTAAAGAACTGCCACCGGACTGGAGCTACAACATGGTGCTTAGGTCAGATTAGTTTGGGGTTTTTTGGTGTGGGTTCCGGGTTGTGAATACGGGACAAGGCATCAGTCTTTGTGTTCTTAGAGCCGGGATGACATGACATAGTGAAATCAAACCTGGTAAAAAACAGAGCCCAGTGGACTTGACGGGGGTTCAGCCGGTGGGCCTGCTGGTGGTATTCCAGGTTGCGGTGGCCCGTTAGAACCAGGAAGGGGTGGAGCACACCCTCGAGCCAGTGCCTCCACTCCTCCAATGCCAACTTGATGGCCATCAGCTCCCTGTTGCCCATGTCATAATTCCTTTTTGCAGGGGACAGTTTGCGGGAAAAGTAAGCACAGGGGTATAGTTTCGGAGGGTGCCCCTGCCTCTGAGAAAGGATGGCTCCCACTCCCACAAGCGAGGCATCCATCTCGACCACGAACGGCAGAAAGGAGTTGAGGTGTTTGAGCACTGGGGCAGAGGTGAACTGGGCTTATAGTTCCCGAAAGGCGTGGTCTGCAGCCTCGGTCCAGTGCAGCCGGGGGCTTTTGCCCGCAGTCAGGGGTGTGAGTGGGGCTACGATGGTGCTGAATCTCCTGATGAACCGGCAATAGACGTTCAAGAACCCTAGAAAATGCTGGAGAGCCTTGATAGTGGTGGGTCTGGGCCAGTCCAAGAGGGCACACACCTTTCCAGAGTCCATGTCGACCCCACCTTTGCTGAGGATGTACCCTAAGAAAGACACCTGGGGCTGGTGGAATAAAAACTTCTACCCTTTCACGTACAGGCGGTTTTGAATCAGTTAGATAATGGGCTCTCACTGGGCTGGGCTTCTGGTTCAGTGGGGTGCTCCGTGGCGTGAATAACACTGCTGTCTTGTAACTCCGCGATAAGCCCATGAAGTGTCTTCTATGCACTTTAGGGACTGTTCATGAGCCCCCAACTAGGCACTCTGCGTGGAGATAGCTTGACGCACGCGTGTAAATTCTGCTACGTCTGTAGTGTTGCCGGAACCTTCTGTCATGATGGGGATCCGGAAAGAATGACGGACACAGGTGCGGGTTCATTTCGTTTATTGAAAAGACTAAGCACAAGAATGGTTGAGTCGTTCGGGGGTCGATCGACTGGCAGATGTCATACAAAGGAAAAGGCAATACTCGTGGTCCAGAAACAATCCAAGGTAAACGACTGGAGCAACACAATCAGGAAGCAAAAGAGACCAGCACTACAGTTTTCTATCCAAGGTTCCGCGATGAGGGGCTGTCCTTTTAAGCTGTGTTCCCCGGATTGGCTGCAGGTGTCACCAATTGGCTGCTGGACGAGGGCATGATACTTACAAAAGAAAACATCACTGAGATTAACTTAATCTGTTTTAACTAATTTTTAGAAAATTAATCTACTAATATAGAAAGAATAAGAAAAATAGCGCTTACCTGTTAGAAATAATACAAATAATATTTATTCATGTCCAATTCAAGAATGGAACCGCTGCAAGATTCAGAAGCGGGAACAGCGCACTTGACCACTCCACCCCACGGTGCTCCGGCACATGCTCCCCTGTGAATATGTTCCAATATGGTTCTCAGCCAAAGCCGTAAAGTGCATTGCTGTTGTAGAAGTTGAACTGAAATGAGGCAATGACGGAAAAAGATATGGTTATTAACAACCGTCTAGAGTAGAAACGAAATCAATAAATAAATCATGTGGGTTACATTTACATTTGGATTTATTCATTTAACAGATGCTTTACTCCAAAGCGATGTACATCTCAGAGAAAAATGCAATTACAAAAGTTAGGATTATGAGGAAAACAGGGAATCAGATCCAGCACAACGAACAATGCCAAAGGGAATATAATGAAGAAGAAAAAATAAATTAATAAAAAACAAAAATGTAAATGAATTAAAAAGAAAAATAAAAACATAAATATACAGAAAAATAAATTGACATTCATCACAAATGGGGTAAGATGTCAAAAGAAGCACAGTACTCGCACCTTTCTGAGTTTTAGAAAGGAGAATAGTGTTCTTGTAATGTTTAATTTCTTTTATATACAGGGGAAAGAAAGGCTTTGAATTAATAAATGTACACATATGCATATAATATTTGGCTAATAAGAGAATAAAGTTAAATACATGGCACCTATTGTCATCTCTTTCATATTTGTGAAATCCAAGCAATCTGTGTTTAAAAGTAAAGAAGACATCAAATGAAAACAAGATTTCTACTACATAAAGAAGGTCTGACCAGAATTTCTGTGCGTATCTTCAGAACCAAACTGGTGAAGACCTGTGGCAGAGACACCTTCACAAAATGAGCACATGTTGTCGATATCTTTTTTAAGTCTTTGGGTAAAGCATTTACTTGGGTAAATTTTATTAATTAATTTATAGGAAACCTCTCTCATGTTATTGGTCAAAAAAAATTCAAGGGTAAAGTCCATACTTTTTTCAAAGGTATTATCCATCCATCTTACTCCGCTTATCCGGGACCGGGTCGCGGGGGCAGTAGTCTAAGCAGAGCCCCCCAGACTTCCCTCTCCCTGCACACCTCCTCCAGCTCCTCTGGGGAAACCCCAAGGCGTTCCCAGGCCAGCCGAGAGACGTAGTCTCTCCAACGTGTCCTGGGTCTGCCCCGAGGCCTCCTCCCAGTGGGACAAGCCCGGAACACCTCCCCAGGGAGGCGTCCAGGAGGCATCCGGAACAGATGCCCGAGCCACCTCAACTGGCTCCTCTCGATGCGGAGGAGCAGCGGCTCTACTCCGAGCTCCTCCCGGGTGACTGAGCTCCTCACCCTATCCCTAAGGGTGCGCCCAGCCACTCTGCGGAGGAAACTCATTTCTGCCGCTTGTATCTGCGATCTCATTCTTTCGGTCATGATCCAGAGTTCATGACCATAGGTGAGGGTAGGAATGTAGATCGACCGGTAAATTGAGAGCTTCGCCTTACGACTCAGCTCCTTCTTCACCACAACAGACCGGTACAATGACCGCATTATTGCGGACGCCGCACCGATCCGTGTGTCAACCTGCCGCTCCATTTTTCCCTCACTCGTGAACAAGACCCCGAGATACTTAAACTCCTCCACTTGAGGGAGCAACTCCCCCCTAACCCGGAGGGGGCAATCCACCTTTTTCCGACTGAGAACCATGGCCTCGGATTTGGAGGTGCTGATTCTCATCCCCGCCGCTTCGCACTCGGCTGCAAACCTCTCCAGTGCACGCTGCAAGTCTTGACTTGATGAAGCCAACAGGACCACATCGTCCGCAAAAAGCAGAGACGAGATCTCGCGGCCACCAAAACAGACACCCTCCGTTCCCTGACTGCGCCTAGAAATTCTGTCCATAAAAATAATGAACAGAATCGGTGACAAAGGGCAGCCCTGGCGGAGTCCAACATGCACCGGGAACAGGTCTGACTTACTGCCGGCAATGCGAACCAAGCTCCTGCTCCGGTCATACAGGGAACGAACAGCCCGTAGCAACGAGCCCCGAACCCCATAATCCCGAAGTACCCCCCACAGGATGCCACGAGGGACACGGTCGAATGCCTTCTCCAGGTCCACAAAACACATATGGACTGGTTGGGCAAACTCCCACGAACCCTCCAACACCCTAGTGAGGGTATAGAGCTGGTCCAGTGTTCCACGGCCAGGGCGAAAACCGCACTGCTCCTCCTGGATCCGAGGTTCCACTATCGGCCGGATTCTCCTCTCCAGTACCCCGGCATAGACTTTCCCAGGGACGCTAAGGAGTGTGATCCCCCTATAGTTGGAACACAATCTCCGGTCCCCCTTCTTAAAAAGAGGGACCACCACCCCGGTCTGCCAGTCCAGAGGCACCATCCCTGAACTCCACACGATGCTGCAGAGGCGTGTCAGCCAAGACAGCCCCACAACATCCAGAGACTTGAGAAACTTGGGGTGGATCTCATCCACCCCCGGAGCCTTGCCACCGAGGAGTTTTTTGACTACCTCAGCAACTTCAGCCAGGGTAATGGACGAGTCCCCCTCCGAGTCCCCGGCCTCAGCTTCCTCTACGGAAGGCGTGTCGGAGGGACTGAGGAGATCCTCAAAGTACTCCTTCCACCGCCCGAGGACATCCTCAGTTGAGGTCAGCAGCGCACCACTTCCACTGTAAACAGTGTTGGCGGAACACTGCTTCCCCCCTCTGAGTCGCCAGACAGTTTGCCAGAATCTCTTTGAGGCCGACCGAAAGTCTTCCTCCATGGCCTCACCAAACTCCTCCCAGGCCCGAGTTTTTGCCGCGGCGACTGCCAGAGCCGCGTTCCGTCTGGCCCGCCGGTACCCGTCAGCTGCTTCAGGAGTCCCATGAGCCAGCCAGGCCCGATAGAACTCCTTCTTCAGCTTGACGGCATCGCTTACCTCCGGTGTCCACCACCGTGTTCGGGGATTGCCGCCGCAACAGGCGCCGGAGACTTTATGGCCGCAGCTCCGAACCGCCGCCCCGACAATGGAGGTGTGGAACATAGTCCATTCGGACTCAATGTCCCCAGTCTCCCTCGGGACCTGGTTGAAGCTCTGTCGGAGGTGGGAGTTGAAGACCTCTCTGACAGGGGCCTCCGCCAAACGTTCCCAACAGATCCTCACTATGTGTTTGGGCCTGCCAGGTCTGTCCAGCTTTTTCCTCCGCCATCAAATCCAACTCACCACCAGGTGGTGATCAGTTGACAGCTCAGCCCCTCTCTTCACCCGAGTGTCCAAAACATATGGCCGAAGATCAGAAGAAACGACTACAAAGTTGATCATCGACCTCCGACCTAGGGTGTCCTGGTGCCAAGTGCACTGATGGACATCCTTATGCATGAACATGGTGTTCGTTATGGACAAAGCGTGACTAGCACAGAAATCCAATAACAACTCACCACTCGGGTTCAGATCAGGGAGGCCGTTCCTCCCAATCACGCCCCTCCAGGTGTCACTGTCGCTGCCCACGTGGGCGTTAAAGTCCCCCAGTAGAACGACAGAGTCCCCAGTGGGAGCGCTTTCCAGCACGTCCCCCAGGGACTCTAAAAAGGCCGGGTACTCTACACTGCCGCTAGGCGCATAAGCACAAACGACAGTGAGAAACCATTCCCTGACCCGAAGGCGCAGGGAGACGACCCTCTCGTTCACCGGGGTAGACTCCAACACATGGCGGCTGAACTGGGGGGCTATTAATAAGCCCACACCCACCCGCTGCCTCTCGCCCTGGGCAACGCCAGAATAGTGGAGAATCCACCCTTGGCCGAGAAGAGTGGTTCTAGAACCCAAGCTGTGAGTGGAAGTGAGCCTGACTATATCTAGACGGTATCTCTCAACTTCCTGCACTAGCTCAGGCTCCTTCCCCGCCAGTGAGGTGACATTCCAAGTCCCAAAAGCCAGAGTTGGCGCCCAAGGTTTGGGTCGGCCGGGCACTCGGCCCTGACCACCGCCTAAATCAGAACGCACCGGCCCCTTATGTCCTCTCCGGTATTCCAACATGGCACCATATATGGCACTGTAACAATATCCCTTTGAAATAAGGTCCTGATCGCTCTTTTGGGTGAGAAACAGATCTGCCCCATAGCAGAGGAAGACGGATGCATGTCTGGGGTGGCAGGGTTTAAAGGAGGTTGTTGGTTTTTTAACAGCAGGATGACACCTGAAGGAATTGCATCAAAAACTATGGTGAACTGCTTGGGGTAACAGGTCTCTAGTCTTTTATCATAATGCATCAGAAGTCCACAAGAATGAATGAGGTGCTTCACCAACAAAATGTCATTTTTAAACCAGTTTTCAAGAAATACACACACACACACACACACACACACACACACACACACACACACACACACACACACACACACACAGTGGCTGAAACCGCTTGTCCCGAGCAGGGTCACAGCAAACCAGAGAAAAACCGAAGAACGCAGGGCGCAAGGCTGGGGGGGGGGAAGGAACACACCGAGGATGGGACGCCAGGCCATCGCAAAGCACCCCAAGCACGACTCGAACCCCAGACCCACCAGAGAGCGAGACCCAGCCAAGTCCGCTGCACCTTTTGAAAAATCATTACTTGTTTTTATATGGGGGGTGCGGTGGCGCAGTGGGTTGGACCGGGTCCTGCTCTCCAGTGGGTCTGGGGTTCGAGTCCCGCTTGGGGTGCCTTGCGATGGACTGGTGTCCCGTCCTGGGTGTGTCCCCTCCCCCTCCGGCCTTACGCCCTGTGTTGCCGGGTAGGCTCCGGTTCCCTGCGACCCTGTATGGGGCAAGCGGTTCAGAAAGTGTGTGTGTGTGTGTGTGTGTGTGTGTGTGTGTGTGTGTGTGTGTGTGTGTGTGTGTTTTTATATAGAAGATCCCTATTGTTCCAGATTACATATTTGTGTGGAGAGAAGTTCTGTTTATAAACCAGTGACCAGGTCAAGAGCACCTGTTTTTGGAAATTTGACAGTTTGATGGGGATTTCACTAACTGTAATTACACATTAGAAGAAATCAGAGGCCACGTATGTTAGAGAAGACATACTGTGGGATGAGATTCGAAATAGAAGATGGAGTATTAAAGATTGTTTGAACTAGTTTATTTTAAAGGTGTTATTCAATGTTGCAAAGACAAGGAAATTCATACCCACACACACATTCCTGGAGTCTTCACACAGACACAATAGTGAGAGCAGCCCGTCACTGTCTCTACTTCCTGCGGAGGCTTAAGAGGTTTGGCATCTCCTCTGGCATCATGTCAAACTTCTACCGCTCCACCACAGAGAGCATTATGAGCGGCTGCTTCACTGTATGGTACGGCAGCTGCTCTTCATCACCGCAAAGCTCTTCAGAGAGTGATGAGAACAGCTGAGCTCATCACCGGAAATAAACTTCCAGCCCTACAGGACACTTACCAAAGACGCTGTTTGAGAAAGGCCCAGAATATCATTAAGGACTGCGCTCACCCAGCTCACCACCACCTGTTTGCGACACTACCGTCTGGCAGACGCCTCCGTTGTATCCATTCAAGAACAACAAGACTGCAGAACAGCTTTTACCTATGGGCCATCAGACTACTTAACAGCGAGTTAAGTAGTGTCATCTGCCTATTGACTCATGGGGATTTGTTCGACAAGATACCCTGTAACTTACTTTCCAACAAGTAGGCAGTGAGGCAATGAATGAGAAAAAGATATGGGGAGACTGGACAGCCCTGTCGACTCCGGCTAGATACACTAAATTTTGGGGATGTCCCGTATTTCAGGAAAAGGTGTCGCCTCTGCCGCAGAGTCAAAGTCGCCTTCATCAGGGACTTCTTTCAGTCACTGTGCAGCATGGCCTGCCACTTTGGTCTTTGCTGTCTGTTAAGTTACACTGTAACACTATGGAGATAACACAGAGCAGCAAAGATAATTCTCCCTCGTCGAATGAAGATAAAGACCGTGGACAATATTTATCACGCATTTAGCAGATATATGAAAGCAGTTTTAGGAACAGAACAGTACATAACTGAGTTAAGCACAGCGGCATCTCGGTCGCCGACCCTGCGTAACTGCCGGTGACTCCAGTACCGCGGAGAGCAGCACGCGAACTGCGCGCGACGTGCACACGCCAGGAGTACGGGGAAACGCGGGCGGTATTTATCGCGAGAATTGAGCCTCACGGCTGTTGGTCTGGAGCGGCTGCGTTGTTCGTACAGCGGATCCTGATAGGAGGAAAGGGAAGGTAGTTGTTATACACCCATCGTCGACCTCAGTGGAAATAAAAAAAATTAAGTGTGGAGACAATCTAGCTGTTTTAATTCGATGAAATCTGGTGTTACTATACGTCGCGGTCAATGGAAGTGCAGTGAGTGATTGAGGAGGACAGCGAGAGGAGCGCGCAGTGCACACTGGGACAGAGGAGGAGGTAAGGAGATGGAGGCGCTCGGCTCGTCCTGCTCCGTTGCACACCTTGGAGGTGCTGTCCGAGGCCGCCGTCAGGATTTGCACGTAAAATTAACGGTGGATGGAGATTTGCGCCGCTCTCGCAGTTTTGGCGCAGGCAGGGCTCAGCGGGTGCTGCTGTGAAAGTGCCTGCTGCTGTCCACTGGTCGCACTCACACTGGTCACTATGCACGACGTCCAGCACGTCCATTACGGCAGGCGGATGCGTTCAGGGTCACGATTCATCATGTCCCGTCAAACACAGGAGACCAGTCCCAGCCTGTTTTCTCCCTATCTTTAGCCATTGATGCTTGTCTATTGCCAGTACCACGTGACATGTCGGTGTCTTAGCGTTTGCACACCCAGCTCGAGACCCATTTCTGCCATTTCCTGTCCAATCAATGTCTTCCACTACTACTACCCTGTTCGTTGTCCTGTCCCTTGCACTACCCATTGTTTTCCGTGTCTTGTCTTCCATGCCATGGACCTCTCCACGGGCTTGTCCATGACCCTGTCCACCACCCTGCCCGCCATCGCATGTATGGACACCTCTCAGTTTACATCCACTTCCATGTGTGGACGGTGACACCCACTGCATGCTGCCAAGAGCTGTGTGACCTCTCTCTTTCCACAGCCGTGGCGTGAAGGTTACTGTTGACTGTAAACGGTGGATAGCAAAAAAGTCAACACACACTGCTGCAAAGGGTACAATGATTCTAACATGGACACAACTACCATTATATGTAGTGAGACCAAAGAAATTGACTTAGTCTTTCTTCCATGTGTCCACAAGAGCTCTTCAGTTTATGCAAGTAAGATATGCCTTGAGATGCAGAAATGAAGATATGGATGTGGATGTCTTTGAAGAGATGTACCCCTGTATATTTTAGGTTCTAGAGGAAGCACAAGACTGATTTATACAGCAGAGCAGCAGAATAAATCCAGGTGTCTTCATGGCAGGTAGGAACTTCAGAATTCTTTTGGGGAAGTAAAGTTTGGGTTTGTTTTAAGTTTTATGAGGAAAGGGGACAAATTGTGGGTGCTGATGAAATTTGGTTCCATTTTACTGGACACTTGACACAACATGGTGAACAGTATTATTAATAAATATGAACTAGGGTAGGAAGGGTAAGCACAACTAAATCAAATTCAACTGATAGTGATGACTTGCGTGGCTTTCTTGGTCAAGTAGGGTACGGAAGTGTTGCATCATTGCCTTCTTCTGCACACGTGGTTCTTGCTTCATGCGCAAACTCTACACACTGTGAGCTGGATTCAAACTTATGTTCGAACACACAGCTTACGAGGTCCGAGGCACCAACTTTTTCTGCTGCATCAACATGCAGCTTAAATTCGATTTATATTAGACAGCTGGTAGCCTATAGGTTAAAGTGGCTGCCTTTGGACCCAAAGGTCACAGGTTTGAATCCCCCCCCAGCTGTAGTACCCCTGAGCAAAGCACTCCCCCTAAATTTCTCTAGTAAGATTACCCAGCTGTATAAATGGATAAATAGTTGTAAATAGATTAACATTGTAAGTCGCTCTGGAGAAAGGTGTCAGCTCAACAAATAAATGTGAACTAATGAATATAAATGCATTAGCACACCATTAAACTGAATTTGTAATCCTCAATATTTGTTAAAACCTCTAATTAGTGGTACTCAAACACTTCTTTTTTGGGGATTTATATTTACAATTGCTAATCCTTGTTATTGCACTGATACGGAAGGCACTTAGTGATGTATTATACAGATCAACTTCACGGACCTCATAAAACTGACAGTTACAGTTTACGATGAAAGCAGAAAGACGGAACTGAACTTTGAGGAAACCTTCAGCCTGTCTGCGAACAGTCATGTCAATAAGCACGTTTTTGTGCTCAAAACTGCCCAGTTGTTATTGAATGGCTCCGCAAAATGCCGTTTCTGTGTGCTGCAGAAAACAATTTCCCCCCGCTGCCTCGCTTCATTCCCCTGAAGCCATGCTTCTACCAGGACTTCAACGAGATCCCTGACCAGCATCGCACAATGTGCAAGAGGCTGTACTACCTGTGGATTTGTGAGTATTCTCTGCCGATTTGGCCCTTACTCTAAGAACAAACTATCTATCCCTTGTCGGTAAGCACTTGGCCAGGGCAGGGTCACGGTGACTCATACCCATAGGACGTGAGGTAGGGTACACCTTGGATGGGGCATCAGTCCATTGCATGTCAGTCACACACCTTCATTCACTCGCACATACTCACAATAAGGGAAATGAAGAATCTCCAGTCTGCCTGGAACACATATCTTTGGACTGTGGGAGGAAACTGAAGGAGACCCATGCAAACACCAGCCAGATTCTAATCCACATCCAGACACGCACCCTCGGAGCTGTGAGGCACCAGCACTACCTGCTGCACCACCATGGTGCATTTTGGAAAATTGTACAAAATAATTGTGGTGTTCTTCAGAAGAGTTTGGTTCTCTGTGTTATGAAGATTGTTTGCCTCCAGAGAATTTCTCTTGTAGCTGTCATTTCTGGTTGTAAACCACTTTGCCTCAGCAATGTTTTGACTAAACAATGGACATGTGTATGGGTTATTCTGGCAAAACAGAAAGTGCACCTTTAATCTGACCAAACACCTTTCCTTTTTTTCAGATTCCCCTTAAAAAGGTAAACAAACTGAGATGTTCAGTCCCTTGAGTTTTGTTTTGTTTTGTTTGATGAGGTTGTCTTTTTTTTTTTTTCTCTTCTAACTATCAGGCACGATGTGTTTCCAGTAACAGATGACTGCACATCTGACACTCTTCGCTTTTTCCTCTTATGCTCTTGTCAGTTGCCTTGTATTTTTGCCTTGATTCTTTCCAAGCTGCCCATGACAGTTGTAACATTTGGAATGCTGTACAATCTGCTCATTTTACTAACTAGCAACTCAAGTTTCTGTTCAATTTTTAGCCACAAATAATCTTCTCATCTGATATATCCGTTAAGCAGAATGTGATACAAATGAGCTCATGTATACTGTGCTTCTTCATCATGTTGACAATTGACAGAGTTAAAATCTTTGGTTAGACCTCACATTCAGTATTTCCACAATTCTAAACCACAGTCTGGTTTCTGGTCATTGTGCTTCTGGAGTTCATTTCTACTGTAGCTGACAAGGTATCTTGGTAGCTCGGTAGAAATCTAGGGCCTGTGGTTAAGCCCGCAGGCTTCTTATCACATTGGTTGTGGTTATGTTCTTACAGTAATTGATGTCAGACATAATACATGTTGGTATAGTTACATAACATGTAATTGGATGTCTTCATGTATGTATGTCCATTTTGCATTAAAGTAATATGTTAATAATTGAAAAATCACACACTCATGAACCTCAGGCTGTTCAGGAAGAAATTTCCACTCATGTAATAATAGATACTCGTTCACTTTCGCTAACCATCTGTCCTGGTCAAGGTCATGGCCGTCCGTAGCCTATCCCTGAATAACTGGGCGCAAAACTTGGGGGGTAAACCTTGGATGGGATGCCAGTCCTTCACAGGGTTGCCACACATAGGCGCACTATGGGCAATTTAGTGTTACCATTACACCTGAACTGCGTGTCTTTAGAATGTGGGAGGAAACCCATGCACACATGGGGAGAACATTGCAAACTCCACACACACTGAGCTTGATTTGAACCTATTGCCAGGACAGCCCAGGCACTGTAAGGTAGCAGCTGAATGGCTGCATGAGAGTGAGTGAGTGGTGAGCGAGAAGGTGCTAGGCACAACAAATGCGAGGAGCATAGTTGGACCGAGAACGCTTTGCTACGGTAATCCCCTGCCAGTGTGCTGATTAACCACTCCCCTTTGCTCATTTTCTTTTGTTGGGCCTGGGTGTGTGCCTCAACCTGAAGTTCTCTGTATTCTCCTGCCCTCGCAGTGAACAGCGCCACCCTCGCAGTCAATCTGATCGGCTGCCTGGCGTGGATGTGTGGTGGGGGCGGAGCCACTAACTTTGGGATGGCCATCCTGTGGCTCATTCTCTTCACGCCCTGCTCCTACGTGTGCTGGTTCCGGCCCATCTATAAGGCCTTCAAGTGAGTGAGCCGCAGTCAGTCGGATGTCCTCCATTTAACAGGTCTTTTGATGGCCATTCTTGTGAAAACATTCTCTTGCTCTTCCTGGTTTTTTCCTTGCCAGGGGCTCTTTTGTTCATTTGTCATCATTTGCCTTTTGTTCTCACCAACAGAACGGACAGCTCCTTCAACTTCATGGCGTTCTTCTTCGTCTTCATGGCACAAGTAGTCATCAGCATCATCCAGACTGTGGGCATCCCAGGCTGGGGTGTGTGGTAAGGGCTCCGTTCCTGTGATTTGCATCATTTTTTTTCTTTGCAGATGCTTTTGTCCACTTTGTAAACAAATTCTGTAAACTGCCCCCATGCCATCATTCTTTCCTTCTTCTTATTGCTCAGTGGCTGGCTGGCGACCATCACCTTCTTTAGCACCAACATTGGTTCGGCCGTGGTCATGCTGATCCCCACCATTATGTTCACTGCAGTGGCTGTGCTGTCCTTTATCGCCCTCACTAGGGTAAGAGATGGTACTTTGAGAAAAGTTACTCCATTATGCATGGGTATAAACACCCAGCCAGGCACAGCAGAACTCATAGCTTTCTATTTGCTTAAGTTTGGCAAAGACCTTTGGTAGCAAGTACAGAGGTGAGTAAAAACATACAATGTATTCTGCTAAACAAACTCTGCAGACATGTGAGTCCTATTTAGTTGAAATAGTTCATTTTTAGTATTGTTGTATTTCTTCGGTTCATCAAGCTTATGAGCAAACTGACAGAACAGTAGGTGGCTCAGACTCAAGTCACAGTATGCTATACGGGTCCCTTAGCCATATTTTCACATACACTTTGGTTGATAAAGTTTGCGACTGGATTTAGTCATAAAGACTGCGTCCGGCTGGTGTAGTGGCAGCTGGTTTCAATCCACCTTTGTTGCAGGTCCACAATTACTACCGCGGCACTGGCGGCAGCATGAGCAAGGCACAGCAGGAGTGGGCCACTGGTGCCTGGAAGAACCCCCATGTGCAGCAGGCAGCACAGCAGGCTGCCATGGGGGCCGCTCAAGGGGCTATGCATCAGCAGGCCCCGCAGTATTCGGACACCCCTGACTATGGCTACGGCAACCAGATGTAGGGAGGGAGGTGGGGTAGAGATGGGGTGGGGGGATGGGGGACAGGGAACATGGGTGGTGTACATATCACAGGGTCAGCAGGTATAAGACGCCCATTGCAAAGAAACTTTGAGACAAACATCTTGTCACATACCGTTACACCTGGTTTACAAAAAGGGATGCTTCTGATATTTTTTCAGGGCCAGCTGGAATATGCAGTTCTGTTTTGCTTCCTAGACTCTAATTTGCAGTCTGAGTAAAGCTTTTCATTGCTGTAGGTGCATGTGGGAAAGACTATGTAATCCCACTGATATTTTCACCAGATTTAAAGAGAATGACATTTTCGAAAGACCACCAGCCTGTGGCTGGGCTCCGAGTACTGTTCTGTTTCTTGTTGCCGCCCTTCCCTGTCTCGACAGATCGCTGCCACTCATGCGGACACCTGTGAGCCATTGCGGGTGGAATGTGTGTGCAGCTTCCCAGCGCTGTAATCAGAGCACTCTCCACCACACACTGATTGAGGCCAGATCATTGGACAGCCAGCATAGCTTCAGGTTACCAAACAGCTCAGTTACACTGATTGAGTAAACTTTGTTAGAATTTTTGGAAAGTGGGCTTTCACGTATTTACCAGATTTTCTATTTATCAGACACAAGATGGCAGTGTGCTACAACATTTTGCAAATGACACTCCAAACTTTGCACCTACTGTACCCACCGTTCTAGAGTACTTCACACTATACAGGAGAGGCGTACATAGGTAAGGAAAGCAATAACAACTCCTTTTGCACATTTAAGTTAATAAGTTGCACGTTTGTTTCCCTCTAGTCTATTTTCTTCACAGTGCTGCTGTCAATTTATCATCTCGTGCATTTTTAGGCATGATGTATTGTAACCATGTATGCCATGACATGCAATATTTATTACAGTATGATTTTTTGAGTTTCTACACTCAGCAGGCTTCAACACATATGCTGCAGTGTAAACTAATACGATTTTGATATTGAAAAATATCAGGAAACAAAACTTTTTGTAATCACATATACAGTTAGAGGGATTCGTTGACTGCAATTTGGAAATAATGTGGGTGTCTAGAATGAAATTTGAGTGCAAGTTAATTCCTGCCTTTTAAAAAAAATATTAATGTTCATGTTGTGGTAAAGTGGACTATAACTATTTACCTTGTATTTTTTTTTTTTTACTTTTAATTCCTCTGATATTTGAAACTTATCTGAAGGGATGTGTTGCCTTAAGATTACACTTATTCTCAGCAATGTTTATCTTAATTACTCTATTTATTGGCTCTTCAAGCCTCTCTTCTCTGAAGGCCTTTGTGCGGCATGGAAATTACAAGCAGGAGTCTTTGCTTGCAAACATAGATGTACGTCGTGTGCCCTGTCCATAAAAATGACGAGTCCACAGACAGATCAGTGGAAAAACCTCATGCTGGACTATCCTTGCCAGGGCTATTACAACTTAGATCATACACACAATTCCAGTTTTTCTTAAAAGATTCTAACCATTTTAGTAAATAAGTAGACAGGAAAGACAAGATAAGTAAAAGTCCTCTCAGAATTGGGAGTTAAACATTCCAGAGAGATTGAGCCCAGAATCTCCCACACGTGCTAGTGACACAAGATCCCGTGGACACTGCTAGCTATGCTACTTTCAAATGTCTGTGTGAGGAAGGGCAGGCAGAAGCTTTGGTCTGGTCAGGACAATCAAATATCTTGGCACCCAGAACAGGCTGGTGTTCCCTTCTCAGTGTTTTAATGCTATTCCACGCCCAGTCACAAAAAAACAGATTTATGTATGAAAGTGGCACATTCCTGTGATCTGAAGTGATTTAATTAAGAGAATATTATCATTTGATCTGTTTATATGTTTGTGTAAAAAGTGAGCCCCTGGGACCTCCTCTCTGGTGATCATCCTGTCCCTGATAGGGAGCTTGTTCAGAGTCTGAGTTGTGTGTGTGTAGGAACCAGCAAGAGCTGTGCATCTGGAAGAGCGGTGGGGAGAGCAGTTAGAGAGCAAGGAGGAGTGAACAGGGTGCAGGGTACATTGAGGGGTGAGCTCTGTCATCTTATAGCCATGGGGGTGCGTCCTGTTCCCCTGAAAGTCCAACTTAAGATATAAATCATACAAATTAAAATTTTATGCTGTACAGAATGTCCTCAAAGTCTTAATAATATGATGTAGTGCAAATATAGTGCCAGAAATTTCAACGTGAGTTGCAGGTGCTGTGATACCCATGTATGACCATTTTCGTTTGTGTGCTCTTAATGAACCTGTACAGAGACCAGTATATGTGTTAAATGTTTTACTCAGTGCACATGTAACTGTGAAGCAATGCTGTTCTCCGTGTTTGTTGTTCTGTAGGTGTGGGCAGTGGGAGTGGTAATGTAATACATGTACAAATGGTCCAACTCTTAGATCACCATTTAATCATAGAATTGTGATGGGTGTTAACGCTGTTACTAGTGTACTACTGTGATTTCCCTTCTCTGTCTGTGGGTTCTGGGAGGGGGGGAGCGCAAACAATAATCAGAGTTAAAGCAACAGGTGTAAAATGGAAAGGGGCAACATCCCCTGCTGACTGCTACAGGTTGTCGAATGGGGAGTAGGTGGTGTGTAGGTGGCTCTGTCTGGTGACGAGTTTTAGGAGGCAATGGGGACAGCTTTCTGGCAGGCACAATCTCTTCAGTCTTACACAGGGAAAAAAAAACATCCGGAGATCCAGAACTAATGAATAGCTGTGCAGAATACAGCACAGTGCTCTAAGGTGTCATTGTGGAGAAGTTTAATTCGGTGTGTCTTGTACATTGCCAGTAAGGGACGGAACGGAACGTCAAGCACTGCACTAGCTAACAGGAAATGTTCTGCAACCATACGGAAAACAAATAACATTTGCTTTGTATCTTAAGTGAGCAAGCCCAGCACTGCCTGTGTTAGTCAGTAGTCTAAACTATGCCTTATGTCCAGTATAACAGCAGGTATGTGAGGGGGGGAGCGTCGGGGAGTGAACCTTTAGAGACCTGGGACTGTTCTGCTGTGCTACTTCGCACGCTGCCATAGACAGCCATCCCAGTGGTGGAAAAAGTCACCTGTGGACACAAGATTAGAAATAACACCATATATGATGCTACTTCCCGGTTGCGTAGTTGTTCCTCTTGATGTAAATTAAAGAGCTAAAGGTAAATTTCCGCTGATTGAAACTCATAGGTGTGTTTGTAGATGTGCCAATTATGTGCCATGTCGGTTTCCTTTAGGAAGCAAGCTGTAATATCACAAAAGTTTCCTTTTTACTTTTTTTTTGCTTCTATTTAAAGAATGTTCTTTGTTTTTTAATATTGCTTTGAATTTCATTTCTGTAAGAGCGTTTAAATAGCCTCATTGTATGTTTTGTTTTATGTTGGAAAGGCTGAGATTTTTAAACACTTGTATAATGTGCAAAGGTGACGCAGAAGGAGTACACATTTATTCTTGCATTTTCTTCATTTCCATATTGTTCTGTTTTCCTGATCTCATAATTTTTCCACCAACTGGTGTGTTTACATGTGGCTAGGACGTGCTGGATCTGATGTCTTCACGACTACTTTCCTTTCAGACTTGACCAGTGAAGTCACAAGGTTCCAGTAAATGACTAAAGTAGCAGTGCGTTCAGTGCCAGAAGGGGGCACTATTGTGTAAGTGCAGCTGACCTGAGGAAAACTGGCTGATTCACCAGTTCACCGCTGTATTAACTGTCTGGTACTTTCAAAATGATTTACATTCTCACTTTCCCTAGATACAGAAACAGACAGAGACTGGAGATAGTAAAGATTGCATAGTTTGCTTCGATATGTGATAATGGTTTCCAAAACAACTACGACACAAGATTTCATTCTCACAGAAGGTGTTTGATTCTGTATTAGAATATTCAATTTAAATATTCAATTTAAAAGCACAAAAATTATATAAGTCTTTTGTTTCTGCTGTGATAACTCTTCCTTTGCCAAATATGACTGGATGACTCTGAAGAGTGAAATAAAATAACATGATGATGCAAACAAAGTTCCACAAGTGTGACTTCCATGAACACAGAAATATAGCTCTTTCCATTAAAAGACTGCATTGAGGAAAAATGTGTCCATAAATAATCTGTGTAATCTGAAACAGAACAAAATGGCATACTTATAGCCATAATGTTGGAGGTCAAAATTAAAATATATATATATATAAATAATCTGAGGACAAATAATATATATTTTCATTTCAGAACGAGTATGGAGAAACTGAATAGACCGGAGAACTACTTTACCTGTATTTGAGGACTTGCTCCAGATGGAGATCTGTACATATGCCTGGTGCTTGGGCAGAGGGGATTAACCCACTCAGACAGTCCAGCTGGCCAGCTAACCACGGTAAACAGGTGGAGCAAAATCAGCATGAAAAAGGTCACCTGCTAAGGTGATCCAACTTAAGGAAGTAAAACCTATTAGTCTTTCCTAGCTGCTCTGCTGGTATCTGCTTCAGTAAGGGTTACTGCGGTAGGCATCTGGAATGGCCACACCCATTTACTATACTGCCACCAGGTTGATGCCAGAAAGTTTGGATCTGTAATATGAGGGCACTGCTGGTCTGCAGAAAAGAGTGGGATACAGAGTCTCACTGCCATACCTGATACCTGTAGGGATGTCACCTTAATTCATGGATTGTCTCCTACCTCAAAAAGTATTTTTTTTGTACCTTTTCTACTATGCAGCTTGAAAATGATAACCATTCTGTAGACTGTACATGTCTCATTGCTAATGGAATTTGCTGAACTTACACTCACTGACCTTGGCATGCAGCAAGGAGATGACCGCTACACATAACCCATATTCTTTTGTGCTTCGTCTTCGGCTTCCCTGCATCACTTCTCCTCAGTCACGTCTGCGGCGACAGCACAGTGTTGGCTTCAGGTTACTGAGTCCTGGCCGCAGTCCGCTCAGCGATCTGCAGGCGACACGGAACACGACTGGAGGTGCTCTCAGTGCCGCCTGAGTGGAAGCCATCTGTGAAGTCCAATGTCTCAGACACCTTGAGCTTTCTGGTGTGGTGAAGGCACAACATTGTTAACAGCAGGACGTGAACGTCCTCGACAACCAGCAGGGATGACACTCTGCAACATAAGACATCAAGCACTGCACTGGCTAACAGGAGATGTGTTTGGTCTGCAACCAAAGACGACAATCAGTAGTGTTCTTCCAGAGCACACAGACAGTGCAGATCCCGAAAAGGTACTGTGATGTGACCGAAACAGTTAAACACAGATGAAGGGCGCATAATGTTATCGAAACTTGACTGCAACCGCAGGTTTTGGGTTCAAAAGCACCTCTTTGACAGAGGTTGAAATGAGCCAGGAAACAGCAGGTATAATAATGGTTAAAATGCTGTTTTTGGATCCTAAAGTTGCAGGTTTAAATTCCACCTACTGCTGGCATGCCCTTGAGCAAGGTACTTACCCTGAAGTGCGCCAGTAAAAATTACCCAGCTGTATAAATGGAAAAACCACTGCAAGTAGCTGAAGTAAATGGGGTTGGAGAAAAGCTTCAGCCAAATGAATGAGTGTTAAATGTAACATAAGCCCAACTGTATACATGTAGATTTACATCAAGCCCAATTGTCACCACGACAATGGTGTCACCTCAAAGGGACATTGCATGCCTAACAGGATGCCAGCTGTCCTTGTAATTGAGGATGGAAGGAGAGTGGGAATGACAACAAGTGGATAAATATGATGACATTCCCTGCCAGAGAGCAATAAAAGCTCCCTGGATTTGATGGTCTTTTCACTGACTTCATCCACAGCACCCCTGGGCTTTAGTGCTATCGCGTGACAGAGCTTCATTACAGTGCACGCATTACTGTGCTTCAGGAGAATCCCAGCCATTTGTTCTAACTTCCTGAAGCCCTAACCACGAATGTCCCACCTTCAGCTCTTGCATTCTGCACATGACGACCCTTAATGAGAATTTATAGGCCCGTACCCGAGCTCAGAGACTCTTGGGAGCTGGGCTGTTTGCTTACAGCTCCAAAGAGGGAGGGAGAGTGCCTGCAAACAGGACGTGTCCATGCGAAGCCTGGCAGATGCTTCCCAGATGGTGGGTGGGAGCGGAAACTCTCTGGGTGGTGTGAGTGAGTGGGTGGCTATCTGGCGTGTCTCCCGTGCCACTAACGCATGTCGGCAGCAGCGTGCGGAGTCAACGTGTTCCACCGAGCTCCAGCTGGATTTCCACAACTTGTATGGCCAAGCCTCGGCCACCTGTGCATGGACACCTGTGTCGCTCCACCTGCAGACCGTTACTGACCTTTATTCGCTCTTCATTCAAACCATTACACTGGGGAAGCACAGCCAGGCCGGAAAGTCCAAAGGCAGGGGACGGTGTGACAGCTATGCAGGTTGTGCTTGGCAGCTGGACTCCATTTAGACTCTTTTCTTCTCAGTTATAAATACCCAAGGTACACATTTTTGAGGACAGGACCGTTCTGCAGTTTATTGAGCTGCATTTTCTTTTCTTATCTTTTTTCTAACAGTTCTGTTTATATCTGAGTGAAAGCAGTCTGTATTTATGTGTCCAGCCAGTAGATATCAGTGAATAAATGAAAAAATTAATACATGTAAATGTCATGGCAAGGAAGATTTTTGAAAGTTACAAACAGAATAAGAGGTTTCCAGCCAAAATTGTGTCTGTAAGTTGAGGAGTCGGTGCACTTGATGTGTACGCTCAATATTTTTTTAGGACTCGTGTTTTGTTTGCCTACCTGTAGCCCCATGGCACGCTCCAGCAATACAGTCTCCATGCCTGTTTGGTCGATTTCCCATGGTGGCTGTATTCTGGAACTCCACGTATCTGAGGACTTCGGCACTTAAGCCTTACTCTGTAAGGCTGTTCAGAATCTGGGTCTCCTCCAGAGCGCATCGGTAACAATCCAGACATTTCAACGTCACATCAAACCTGAGCCCAATAAGAGTTCATCTGCACGGCATGCAGAGTGTTAGTCATTAGTCACCAAAGGAGCAAAGATTTATCATGCTAATGTGCCTGCAACATGCCAGGCATTACCGCAGATATGTGTGAATAATGACAGCAATTAACATAGGAGGGCTTGCTGCTTGGCAACACCAAGAACCCTGCAATCTGTGATGGACAGAAAGGCCCAGTCAACGTAAAGTTTGCTTTTGTAGCGTGCTCAGCCAGAGGAAGGTCAACATTCCCAGCCAAACCCTCTCGCAGATCCCTTCCGAAAAAAAGCAACAACAACAACAACAAAAAAACAGGACCGCACATTTGCATTCTTCTCTGAGGCCACAACATTTCTGCAGTTTTCTGCAAAAATATCACTTAATGCTTCATACAATAACTTTTTTTATTGTTACTTTAAGGAATACCAAACATATTTCAAGCAAATTCGTCACAGTGACAGATTTTTAACAAGTTATGTTGAAACAAATCATGTCAAGGATTGTCTGGGACTTGACAAACATCAAGAATCCCTCACCTCTAAGGTCCTGAACTCATGGTAAAGCGACACCTTAGCGAGTCCCCTGAATGTCGGAAAATCTCGATTAAGCATTGCATAGACAAAGTAATAAGCTGTCCATTGGTAAATGGAATATATATGTAAACAGTGTGCAATAGAAAAAAGTCTGTACTACAGTTTATCTCCCACAATGCATGGAGAACATGTTCAAAAGATGCTCAAGTGTGTGGACGTGTTTAGAAAAATTGGTTATGAGAGGTCAGAGTGACTCATGATAATTCTCGACAAGGATCTGTGGCCTAAACCGTGCACCGAAAACAGTAACTCTTTACTGAGAGGCAGGTAAAGACACTTTGCAGCTTCAGGCCTTGCAGCCGAAATGGTCTCGAATGAATTCCAGCAGCACTTGCCCTCCCTACGCTATGGGCTACAGCTAAAGCTGCTGGACATGCTGAAGTACCAATCAAACCTGACAAGTATGAATCTCCTTTTCACAAGACCAGCGAAAGGTCAGACACAGTACCAAAGATCTTCAAAACTGAACTTGGACTGATCTTGTTCTGGTTTAAAAAAGCAATCAAAAGAGAATAAAGAACACAAAAAACTCAAAGGATCAAAAAAGTACATGCCTCGGTGGGTAAAATATGTACATTCCTACAACGGTGATGATGACCAAAATGTTGGCTTCAGTGCTCGTGGCAAAAGGAAATTCTGAAATAAAGTTAAAATCCTGTTAATTTAAGGACATTTTTCAAGTCTGGAAGGACTTCTATGTACACACACATCAGTACCGACAAAGTTAGCTCTGCAGTGTGTTTAGGTATGTTTGAGGTGTGTTTCAGGTCTGTTCCAGGTGTGTTAGCTGAATGAGAACCCAGGATGAAGGCCAGAGTACCTTTTACAGCAGGGGCTCAACTGTGAAAACATGGCCCATGAGGGGCTTAGCATCTTCATACCTCTCAGCTCCATTTTGTTGGCCCTCAAATGTATCCATCAAGAATGCAAAGACAAAACATGTAAACATGACAAGAGCTTATTGTAATAGTTCATTTTAACTGGTGAACACTGAGGTCTCTTGTTCCAAAAGAACCGGTGAGCCCTGCTGAAATGCCATCTCGAGCGTGCGTCGAACTGCTGCCAAACCTTGACGCATCCTTGCTGGTTAAGTGTTCGCGCCCATCCAACGCACCAAACGGACTGGCTCCAGAGGCACAGGTCAGAGCGGTGCATGCACCGTAATGCTGCCCATGACACATACAGAAAATTGAAAAACATAGTGAGAATTAAGGGGAAGACAATAATGTTGACCACATACTGGTTATTTTCCATTTCAGTGAGTAAATACACGTGATGTCATGTCTGTGCCGCTGGGACCGTGGCTTCCGAAAGGTCCGCGAGAAGGGACCAGCAACGATATAAAAGACTCACCAGGGCGGTCTGCTGCGAGTCCAATCAAGATCTTAAGAGAGGACAGAAACACAGAAAGACAACATGAAGCCTGATCTTTACAATTGTGAATTAAACACACTATCTGGGACTCGAGGGGGGTGCGGTGGCGCAGTGGGTTGGACCGCAGTCCTACTCTCCGGTGGGTCTGGGGTTCGAGTCCCGCTTGGGGTGCCTTGTGACGGACTGGCGTCCCGTCCTGGGTGTGTCCCCTTCCCCCTCCGGCCTTACGCCCTGTGTTACCGGGTTGGCTCCGGTTCCCCGTGACCCCATAAGGGACGAGCGGTTCTGAAAATGTGTGTGTGTGTGTGTATCTGGGACTCCTATTTCCCTGCTGCACTGCAGCAAACAAGAAATAAAGGCAGATTCATTTGCTGGTAACTAAACATAATTCTAACGTTTGTACAGCTTTATGCTTTGTTGTCATATGTGGAATAATTATTTTGCAGCTAGTCAATTATTGTTGTCAGTGACTTAGTTTTAAACACCTACTCATATACATAAAGCTGCTGCTATGTTAATTACAAAGTCACAATATGCAGCAGTCAACACTGTACCGAGATTAAGGATGGAACGTGTTGACGTTTATTCCAGTTCCATGTACCATGACATTATATACACCTTACTAGAAGATCAGTGATGTTATAACACTCTTCCTGAAATATGGTGAAAATAAATCAGTATGATATTACCAACGTATAATTTTAACCGTTAAGCTTCTGTAAGCAAGGAAATCAAGCGGCTCATTTAGCAGGTGCAGACCACGGGAGTGATGTGGGATACTCACTGCGCCAGCTTGCAGTTGGTCGCGGTGACGAAGCGGCCCGTGTAGTGAATGTTACATCGCACCACGTTGTTGGTGAAATCCAACTCCAGCACTTTGTACTTCGGGTTCACATGAAGCTGAGACATGGTGGGGAGAACCAGCTGTTCCTTACACTCACACACAAGGGCGGAACTTAGCTGCCTACCATTAAATTACCACATCTTTTTTATTTGCCTGGCATCCCGTTGGTCTAAAATGCCCTCTGCCCGGATCAAATTTAAGACCCTGGTAAAGGCCTACAAAAGCATCAACCGCTACACCCCAGCCAGACCCCTTCGCTCGTCTACTTCTGCTCGCTTGGTGGTCCTGTGCACAAAAAGTAATGCACAAAGGTTCTCAGTTCTAGCTCCGTTGTGGTGGAATGACCTCCCCCTCTCACTCAGAACTGCTGAATCTCTGTCCACATTTAAAAAGGACCTGAAAACTCACCTCCTCCTCACTTCGCCCATCATCTCTTAAATTCAAGTAAGCTGTAAAAGTTCATGTACTATAACTTTAAGATCATGCCCAGATAAGCCTTTACGCAGCTACTCCTTAATGTAATGTAAATATTTCCATGTATCTCAAAAAAACAAACAAAAAAAAACAAAAAACTTATTACTAGGAAGGTGATCAGGAATTGTGAATATTCTGATAGTTTCATGCAACTCCTTGTCCGACGTACATTGGTTCATATGTTGGAAAGGAACTGTGCTTAAGAAACACGGGTCTGCATTTATATCTCTCTTCTTGTTAATGTGATTAACACATAGTATTTTCTATGAGATGTACATCGCTTTGGAGAAAAGTGTCTGCTAAATGAATACATGTAAATATAATGTAAATTTAAAGTGACCATATATAACCGCATTGCTGTTCTGTACAGAAAGGCAAGCTATCGAAGCAGTTCAGGGGAGGGCGCCTTCCTTAAAGTTGCCTCGTCACAAACCCCCGTGACGTGTCGTTTAACCACCGTACCCTCAAATCTTGCATAAGTGATAGTGAGAAGCACAAAAAAGAAAGACGGTTTACTGCGGTCACCTTAAGGATGTACTTCCCAGGCTGGATGTCTGTGATGTCAATCCACTGGCAGTCAATGTCAGCATTGTAGGTATCATAGCAACCTGGACTCAGGCCCTGAGAAGAGAAAAGGAGCGGGTGCGTGGCTGTTTAAGAAGAAACATTTACTCGCCTCTCCTCACCTCATTCAAAACCTGGAGCACTTAAACATTTCACGCATATACGAGCATCTTCATTTGGCCGAAGTTGTTCTTCACAACAGCTTAAAGTTTGGTACCGTTTACACAGCTGGGTAGTTTTCCCCAGAGGTATTCAAGGGTCATACAGTAAGAGATGGGAGTGAAACCCTTCAAAGTCCTTTGAGTCCTAAGATGGCAGCTCTAACCATTACCACTAGCTGGCTGACCGCTCACTCCAGGTTATGAACGATGTAGCACTGAGAAGTTCAAGGAGACACTCCAAATCCACGGTAATGGATGTGATTCTGGGCGTGGTAACGGGTAGGGGGGTGGTGTACCTGAGTGTGCGCCGTGCAGGCATAGCGCTTCAGGTGGCCAAAGTCACACGTGGTGTCTTCCAGGCAGAAACTGGCCTTGTGGCCCTCGGCCACCTTGCGGCCCGTGCTGACCTCCAGAAGGTCGTAATGGCTGAACTCATCCATGCTGTGGTAGTGTCTGCAGGGTGGGGGTCAGGGAGGGGCGCCATCACAGCGGGGGAGAACGAGCACAAAGCACTGTCTTAGGTAAAGTCTCGAGAGAACATAATTTTGTTGTTATTATTGGGTCGCCTGATTTATGGGACTCTTTTAACTTCAGTGTAGATTTACTTTAATGAATTTACCTGCATGCTGCAGTACATTAAACACTACTGCTCTCAATTAACTAATTTAAAATGATCTAGTTAGTGGCTGGCAGTTTCAGAATTGTGAAATGACATGGAAAAATGACAACAAATGCATTTAATTCAAACTAAGAATGCTTTCCTTACTGACCTTGTAAGATTCTGTGTGCAGGCAGAAGATCAGTCCAACTGGCTCAATCATTCACTTGCACAGTTCTTAATACGGTAATACGGTACAGTGCGGTACAGGACGAACAAACTAGACCTAGTCAACCATTGCAAAATGCTCGCAAAATGGAAAGAACGCTTTAGCCTGTCTTTAAGACAAGCTCCCAGGTTTAATGTGGGCTGTAGTAAAGGCAGAAGTATTTGATGCAGGGTTGAAACGTACACATCAGACTGCTGCCACGGCAACCGAAATCCTGGAAAACACTTGTGTCAATGGCAGCTGTGCTCTCCAACTCCTTGGGTCAAAGGGCACCGCATACTTTTGAAAACCAAAGACCGATCGAAAGTCACTTGAGTACATCACCGAGTCCGCAAACCCAAAGCCAAACGTGCGAGCCTGTCAACACACGTGGACAAGTAAGCACTGTGGCACTTGCGGAGCTGTGACGAGTGCCACCATGATGTCACCCTCCCGAATGGTTCACGTGGGGGTGAAATTTTGCTGCCGTTACATGGCCTGTTGGCTCGATGGCCTGCACAGACTGCAGAACGGAAAAACGTGGACCCGATGATGTCATTTGGCGTGAATAAGCATGAGTAACGCTGAAGACAGCCAGCAGAGCAGGAACTCGGGTCTCCGGAGGACGCGGTCCAGCAATTTATAAGACACGCCCTGCACCCAAAAGGTCACATATGATTGTGAGTCACTAAGGTTGCTTAATTTCTGTCGTGTAACAAAAATCCTGAACCATTAAACACCTGTAAAGTGATTTATTATACTGTAAATACAGTCAGACACCCATACTGTGTTGGTTGTGTGCAGAAATGCCCTTCCCCTTCCAGCCTGGACTTACTGGTGGCAGCTGTGCCACTCCCATGTGTGTCGGGGTCGGTTGGGCATGAAGTCAGCTGTTCCCTGGTTCTTCACCCGCTGAGGGAAGCGCAGCAGGACCCGGGTGTCATAGTCGGTCACACCGGAGCCATAGGCGGAGCTGTAGGGACAGATGGCCCAAGTCACGAGGAACTCTCTTTGAAGAGTGACGTGGATGAGGAGCCCTCACTTGCAGAGTCTGTCAGTCTTACGCTGGAAGGAGCTGGGAGTTACTTCGGATTTTTACACCTTTCAAATACTTGAAGTTGCTGAGAAACTTCAGTAAGTAGTCCAGAGCATTCTAGAAATTCAATATTCATGTCTGATACTTTTGGCTGCTGCCAGCCCAGGTGGACAAGGAGCTATAGATTACTGGCAAAGGGAAAACAAGATGTCTTACTATGAATGCCCGTATAATGCTTTGGAAAGTGTCCTCACACCTGCTTGTAAACATAGCTGCAAGGGATTGCAGAAGACCCTTGCCAGGACTAATCGAATTTGGGAACTATGGGATCCACGCTGCCACCTGGTGGCTGGAATGCAGTATAGGTTGTCCTGGGGACTTGGTGGACGACCGCAGGGAATAACAAGTGACATGAAGCCATGTGTCTGTGATCATTGAGATACAGTACTGGCGGGATGTGTGGGGTGGAGCCTCTGAAGAGCCGTTTCCCCATGATTTTTAAAATGGTTCTTAGAGCCAAGAGAGCAGCTGCCTGCAAATTCCAAAATCCTCTTACATGTAGATGGAGAAGTAGTGCGGAGAACTGCAGGAGGTGACAGTCAATAATTGATCCCTTAACCACAAAGAAGAGGAGAAATCACAGATCTTGGACACCTCTCAGAGAGTGACACACCTAGCAGTTTCACCCAAGGTGACCAGAATGCCATTTCGGTCGTTCTTAAGCATGTTCGGTTTACCGGTTGGACTTCTCCCTGCTTACCTCCGATGGACTCTCTGGAGAAAAAAAACTTTGACTACAGCGAGAAAATGGATTTTCAACCTATCCAAGATTTAGGAAAGCAAGAAGAAGTATAAGCCAATTCAATTTGATGTTTGAGACCCAATGAATTACATTATCTGCACTGCAGAGCTCGAGCACTGCATGGCGACAGAGCGATATGTCAATTAGCTGGACGGCAGTGAGAAGTTCAGCTGGATGGTACACAAGAGTTTGGAAACCCAGCTGAGGGAACAATACAAACAAAACTGAAATGTGAGTACGCCGGTTAAAATACAGTAAACTGTTGGAACTGTGTTGTTATAGAAAGACTGTGGGACGGGCAGATACGAGAACGAGCAGAAAAGGGAGACAAACAATCAGTGAACAATTAAAACAAACTGAAAGAGAAAAACTAAATTGGAAAGGAAATATATAAAGTGAATAAAAGAAATGACAAAATACACAAAACTGACCAGTACGTCGATGAACAAATTACAAATCTATGCAAGAATAAATACATTTATGTGCAAATTAAAATGTGCCTACTTGCTTTTTGTCTGCGGGACGATGGGCACTCGTACCTGGCCAAACAGTTCTCCTCTGCAGCACAGCGGAGGGAGTACAGGTGGGCTCTCTGGACGTATGTAGAGGCTTGCACGTAGTTTGGGTCCGGGACCAGGTCGGGCAACCCTAGGATTTCACATTGGCGTTAATATCACTGTTGTCCCTCTGTGTGTGTGTGTGTGTGTGTGTGTGATTGTTCTGAAAGCTAGCCACATGCATAGGCTGAGTGATGTGCACCCCAGAGTGTCTGACGTCCACCAGCCACAGCCTGAAGTGGATAAGCAGCTTCTGCGCAAGGACTCTGGACACGTGGATGAAATCCGGTGACTCCTGAAGATCAGCTGATTTACCGCACCAGGACCTCACCGCTGCGATCAAACCATTGCGGACTCTGCTCAGCTGGGCTCCCGCCAAGAAACTTGTCCAAGTTTGGGCAAATTTGAACAAAGATGAGCTTCCAGTCAATTTATTTTGTTTCCATCCCTGACACAATTGAGGTGTCTTTTCCGAGTAACAGGAGTACGTTGTTCGCAGCTGAAGTTTGGCACTCAAGTGACTCAGCTGTCGGGCTCGGCAGGGGCGATTTGGTGTAATCAGCGCTCAGTAATTACACCGGATTCCAGATTGTCATCATCAGACCACTCAGTTACTGGATCCTGAGATGAGTATTGTGCTCAGAGGGCGTGGGCATATGAACAGTGGCTCAGGAGGTAGCACGGGTGCCTTGCAGCACCTGGGCTGTGCATTTAGATGTGGGCTTGAATCCAACTCAGTCTGTGTGGATTTTACAAGGGTTTCTTCTGAGTGCTCTGGTTTCCTCAACCAGTCCAAAGACATGTGATTCAGGCAAACTCTAAGAACGCCTGTAATGCGTGTGTGTGTGTGACTGAGTGTGTGTTTCACTGCTCCGCCATGTATGCAGTACAGTAGATCAGTTCTAAGACTGGTCACTGTGGGGAGCTGCTGTAGTTAAAGCAGAGCTGTTATAGCATTACATGTAACAAGCATGTGTTCATAGCTTGCAACCACAGCAGCATCACATGACGGCCAGTCTGAAAACTTACTGACTGCACCTTGTATGTGGGTGAATGATTAGGTTTAGAGCAGTGTAAGTACCACTGTAAGTCACTACGAATAAAAGTGTCAGCTAAATTAAAGTTAATAATCATTGTATGTCGCTTTGCTGTCAAAATTGTGCCAAATTAAATAAGTAACATAAATATAAACTGGGGGAGGCAATCGATAGATGGGTACCTAATAAAAAAACCATTTTTATGAACAATTACTTCACTGAATGGGGGGCGCAGTGGTGCAGGGGGTTGGACCGGGTCCTGCTCTCCGGTGGGTCTAGGGTTCGAGTCCCGCTTGGGGTGCCTTGCGACAGACTGGCGTCCCGTCCTGGGTGTGTCCCCTCCACCTCCAGCCTTACGCCCTGTGTTGCCAGGTTAGGCTCCGGCTCCCCGCGACCCCGAATGGGACAAGCGGTTCAGAAAATGTGTGTGTATATGTGTATTTCACTGATCTGTCATTGATAATATCTGCAATACCTCCCTTTACCACACTTCCTCACAAAAGTATACGTAACGAAGGTGAAAGGCACCCACAAATATTATGTTGTGTAAAGAAGCCAAATGAAAAAGAAAAAAGGATTTTATTGACGTACACAAGTCCAGCGCCCATGGGTTCCATATATGAAGCATGCCTGTGAGGTCATTTACTCACAGTTTTCCAATTAAAACGCATTTTGTTCGCATGTCTGGGTTTATCATGCAAGAGATTGCAGCAGCTTGCAGTCTGTAAAACGATTTTTAACACTAACCTGCAGCCTGCAAAATGATATTTTAATGCTGCTTCTGATGTTAACATTTTACAGCTGAGCTCTAGAGCGCAGTGTGAATTACAGTGCGTTAACGCGCAATGATTATGTTTCAATCAGTATCCACCTAGTAAGAAATTAGTTCTAATTTTGTTCACTCAGAGGAAATTAACAGCTTCATGTGTCTAATGAGTGACACATCAGTCTAATAGCTGCTTCAATAATCTTATAGCTGTACCAATGCCATGTGTTATTAAAAAAATTGCAGCCTGTAAGGTACTGTATATCAAAAACAGAGGACACAGAACGCGTAGCTGTTAGCGGGAACTTTTTTTTTTTTTTTTTTTTTTTAACTTAAAACGATTCGTAAACAAATTTTTCCTTTTTGTGGTTCGGGTCCAACATTTGAGCCGAGGGTCGCTTAGGTGACATAACTGAAAACCTCTTTCAACACTTTCTGAGATATAAAATATTATCTGGAATATTACACATATCAGTGCGGATTCACTGAAGCTCTCCTTAATGTTCTCTTTTGTAGACTTTTTCAGGCTACATCTGGGATGTCTGCCGGCTCCGGGAGGGTCCCAGACAGCCTGGTTGGGATAGGATGAGGTAAAATGCTGTTTGGGCAAAATAATAAGCAACAAGTTCTGCTCTTTTCATAATGGGTGATAATAAAAAATAAAACTACTAAAACTAGATAAATAATTTAAATACCATTGCCTGAGGAAAGCCAAACACAAGGCTTCCCTATCCAACATCTCCCACCCCCTTCATGAAACACCCTTCTAGACCCTGCTCTTGTTCGTTCTCCTTACAGGTTCCTGTGGGGGTTAGGTAATTCACCATGCTCAGTCACACTCACTGGCAGAATACAGTATTGTGCCCTAACACCGAAAACAAATAGACTTAGAAGCAGAAGGGGTGACGTTCACAGTGATCTGTGTCCAGATGTATGAAATCCCCCGGGAACCTGAGAAACACAGAGGAAGGCTGTGTGTGAGTTGAAGTGCAAAGGAAAGAGGCGCCCCTTTCTGGAAACAGCGCAGCCTTCTGCCCCAGGAATACGGGAAAAGTGAGCCATTGCATCACCTCTTTATGGTTTGAGCCCCTGATGTAAACATGGGCTGTTTTTTCATCCTGAAAACCTGGCCATCTGATAAAGCAGGAAGCGCTCACGCAGGAACTGCCTGATGAACGGCTCTGACCATTAAACCATGGTCGTGGTGATCACAAACCATTACTACAGACCCATAGAAAATGTGTTTCCCATTATGAAACACGTCTGTTCTTCTGGCTGGATAGCCAAATGTATTGCTCAGAAATTTTTTTCGCTCCCTTCCCCCACACCCCTGGGTTTAAACAAGATTTTTTTTTTTTTCCCAGGCTTTCTGAAGAACTGCACCTCACATTTTGCCAGAACTTTCCACTACCACACTCTCCGCAAATGCTCTCCCCTCTGCCCCACCCCACCCCAAGCCATGTTCTTATATCAAAAACATTTATAGGAAAGTGAGCCAAAGAGTAAAGGCTCCCACACTGAAGGCGCCATAAAGGACACACTTCTCGCAGTGACTGAAAGGTTTATCAAAACATAAGCTTTGTGTAAACCACAGTGTGCTGTACCTTTTGACCTCTACATGAGCGTTGGGTGACTGCTGTTACCAGAGCAGCAGTCCCAGGGCTCCTGTAGCTGGGTCATGAAAAGGACAAGATCAACTGGACATCCTTTAGGGTTCAACCAACATGCCTAGGAAGCAGATTAACCAACACTGTATAGTGTTGCTGCGATTAACGTATCTCACAGCCATATGGAGTTTAAATGACGATAGAGCAAAGAACAAAAAAAGAGATTGCGTATCATTGAGTGGAGGGTTTGTAGGTATCAGGATTCACTGCGTATCTGCCATGAACAAACACAAATCTGTCTGTTTTGCCTGGCCTCTACTTGAAGTTTGGGCCTGCTGTTCCAACGAAGAGGACCCTTTGTGGTGTTCTGTAAACTGGATGTCTCATTCCAGCCTGGCTATGTCCAACATGCCCAAGACTATGACAGAACGGTGGAAACCAGCTACTCGGTTTTATGAGAGCAGTCACTGGACTGGCTAATGATGAGCAGCTTTATCCAGTGCTTCTCTGAAATACTGAAAGGATTAACAGACAAAGTGAGAAAGCATCACGTCAGATCTATGAGACATCTAGGAGAAAACACCAGGAAGGCACGGCAAAGAACCATGCAGCTCGTTCTTAGGCTCTGGAAAGTGTAGCGACAGGAAAATAGCACAAGTGTGGTGTGTGAGAGCAGGAGTGTGTGCAGATCTTGTTACCTCTCTGCTGTGGCCGGTACCCACTCACCACACCGGTGCTGGGGTTATCTGCGGTGTTGGGGGAGAGGGGGTTCCTGCCTGCAGGTACAGGCTGGACGAAGGGTGGCTGGGGCTGCACTCTGCCAAAGGGGGGGAACTGTTCGTACTGGGGGCTGCGCAAGGGCATACTGTCCACCTCCGGGGATGCTGGGTCAGGGGCTGCAGGCTCTTCGTTGTACAGGCTGTGCATGTATCTGCGATCCAGCCTGTCAGAGAAAGGAGGCTCTGCCTGGGTTCCCACGAAGGGCTGGTAGTAACGGTAACTGTCCTCACCATAGTCTGGTTGAGAGCGTGGCGAGAGTGGTGCCAGACCTGCACCGCCGTATACCCTGTCCGAGTAGCCACCCCCCCCATACTGTCCTCCTGTGCCAGCTTGATAGAAAGTCCCTCTCTGGAAGGGTGGCTCGAACCCCCGGCCTGCTGTATCCTCAACACTGGGGTCAAAGGCTGCAGGAAAGGGGTACTGTGGGTAGTTTGGCCCACTGAAAGGAGGCTGAGGGAAAGCTGATGATGATGAGAATGTGGATGATGATGATGACGATGATGATGACGAAGAACCCATAGAGGCTCTGAAACGGGCACTGGAGGACGGCTGTAGACGACTGCCAGCATCACTAGCGCCTGCTGTCCCCTGCTGCCAGTTGTCTGGCACCTGTCCAAATCCATAGGGGTGCCGGGTCTGACCTCGCAGCGTCTCGGACCGGCTCCTCGGGGGAGCTTGCCGACGCACATTGCCTCCATGGGGCCTGCGGGATGAGCTGGGTGGCTGATCAGCCAAGAGCACACGGTGACCGTTCTCTTGTTCCTGGGCCCTGGCGGGGACATACTCAGCACCACTGTTGAGCAGGCTGTACAGCCTCCCGTTGTTCTCCCACTGGATCATCTGCCTCCAGGGCTGCCCAGCACCGTCAGTCCCCTGGGCCTCCACCTGGCCAACTAGCAGTATCCATACCAACACCAGTGCAGTTGTAGGAGTCATGGCTGCACAAAGTACCATCTCAGCCAGCAACAAACAACAATAAGTGTGTTAGGACAGCTGACGGTACTTGTTCCAGAGCAAAGCTGTCTTGTGTGTAAAATCCCTTCAGCTGGCAAGGTGCACCTGATGAGCAGGGCCAAGGATGAGGATCTTCTGTAGGGTTCTGCCCATGTGCAGCCCTTTCCCTTAGAGGTGGAGAGGATTGATACTAGTCCATGCCCTTGTGTTGGAAAACCAAATTTTTGATGGGTGATCCCTGCCTGTGATGATTCTTCCAGTCTTCCTGGGTCCAGAGCATGTCCCTCCGACCTCTGTGTGCAACCGGTCGTTCAGCTGAGCTGCGGGCTTCATGTACTGCACCAGTGGCTTACAACAGGCAGCAAATAGTCTCAAAGTTTTTCTTTCTTTCTTTCTTTCGTTCTTCTCCTCCCAGACTGCGGCCACATGGCCCTAGTGCTAGTGTAGTTTCCTGAACTGCAAGAGCCGAGCCTCTGTGGACGTTCCAGAGTCAACATTGCCATCTGCAAAGGAATTCAAACTCGCACTGCTCTGCCTTTCCCAGTATCCCTCGTATCTTGAACAAGCAATGACGCAGTAAGCAGAAATGTAGTAATAGACCCGATTTAGCCATCGAAGTGCCATGCGACCATCTGGGGTCTACTGTTTTATTTCTTGTGTCTGAAAGGTCAATCAGTTTCACATGAATTTCACGTGATTCAATAATTAAGGTAAAAAAGAACTTTTGGAAAATATCAAACATGGAGACAAAATAGGCCATCAAACCTTCACATTTATCTTGGTACTGAAGTGGTTGTGACTGTGCCAGGCTCAGGGATAGAAAGGGGTACTATCAGGGTGGTTGGGTGGCCTGAATGCAAGGCTGCTTCATGGACACATGTTGAGAAGAAGGAATTGTCGCAACCCCATTGGAACAGTAAGGGTGGTTTTGCAGCCCCGCCATTCCTCAATCCCTACATTACTAATGTCAGGCTCAATGCAATATGTATAGTGACAGAACGAAGTGCAGTACTAAGTTTCCTCTCCCCCCCAACCCCCACCACTGCCTGTTTTGCAGTCTAGTTATGATTAAGTGTCAAAATTACTCTTCCCACAACTAACCTCCAGCCCCACTCCTTCTTCTCCATTCTTGGCACTACCCAATGTCTTTCGGGTCATGTGAAGTACTGTAAGGGCCTGAACAAACACAGATTTCTTCTCTGTAGCCCAGGTGTTTACAATAACATTAAAAAACATTGAAACACTGGAAAAAAAAACTATTTCAACCCACGGATTTATTAAATACATATTTCTGTGCTGATCTTCGCCACGGGGGACAAACAATTTTCTGAAATGGAGGTTTCTTTGAAAATGTGGAGGGTTTTTTTTTTTCAGATATTACACAGCCAGCTAAATGCTCCGCATTCAAGACATGTGGAAGAGAGGAACGTATGACTGCAGTGCTACCTTGGAATAGATTGAGGTAAGAACTAATATCTGATAATATCGGATCTTTCCTCAGTATCAGTCTCTTGGGAGTATCCATGGCCAATTCCAAAGCCAGAAGCAGCCAAAATATGAGAGAAACCAAAGATCTGGCAACATTCCTGAGAAGTGGACTGTTTGTCCAACTGTGTGTCCGATCCATTATGACTGCAGTACTTCTTTGGAACAACAACCGCTCAAACAAATGGATAAGTGGTGTTAATGGACAAATGCGATCAGTTTTCACTAGACATTCCTGCAGAGCAGGCAAGTTACACCGGAATTGTTTAATTACCTAAAGAAATAGGGTTTGAGGGAAAGACAATGGCGTAAGAGTGTACCCAAGAAAAATAAGCAAATGTTGGAACTGCCACGCACTACATGTTCACAAGTCACACAACACGTCCATTCAATGAATGTCTGCATCTGCAGCTTTGATTGTTGTCAGAATACACACACCCATTCATCAGTATTCGCCAGGAAAATGTATCCAGTGCAGTGCGATGCAGGAGAACAACCCCAGGCAGTGCAAATTTGGCTCTTTCTCACCCCCTTAGGATGTGACTGTCAGAAAGGCTGTGGAACAAAATCCCTGGCTTCCAACATTATGTTATAAAGGAAATATTTTGAAAGGCTTTCTCTATTCTGCCTGAAATCATATCCAGGTGCCCCATGGCAGAGGCGCACAGCAAGCTGAGTCAAGCTGAGAACACGGACCCTGGGGAGAGGAATGAGTGGGCAGGGCAGGGGGGAGTGGGTTCTGTTGAGAAGCGCTGCACAATGGGCAACTTTCACAGTAACATCCCATCAGAGACATGAAATATATTGCAATCCTACAACTTCATTGAGGCCTCAGGTGCTACACCAATGGCCAAAATGGGAGGCCATACTGTAGAGACAAACCCATACACCCTTGAGCAATGTAGAAAGTGGTACCATGGTTAAGGATCTGCACCATAAAAGTTCTTAGAGTTCCTGGTGGAATTTTGCGGAACCATCCCATGAGAATTCATTACCTTTATTGCTCCAATAAAACATCTAGCTGTGTAAATGTGAATGAAATCTATTTTGATACAAGATGCATAATAATGGGCAGAACATTTTTTATTAGGTTTTTCTGAAGCAATATTGGTCAGCGTAAAAAACTCATCCAGGTGTTTTAAAAACTAATTCACACTCACTAATTTCTTTAATGAAATCATTGACTAAAATGTTTCAACTCCATATTATTTCACTTTTACAGCACACACACATTTTCTGAACCGCTCGTCCCATACGGAGTCACGGGAAACCGGAGCCTACCCGGCAACACAGGGCGTAAGGCCGGAGGGGGAGGGGACACACCCAGGATGGGACGCCAGTCTGTCGCAAGGCACCTCAAGCAGGACTCAAACCCCAGACCCCTGGAGAGCAGGACTAGGTCCAACCCATTGCGCCACTGCACTCCCATTACTTCACTTTTAGAGCAGAATACTTACAAATTCTTAAATGCGTTAGATGTAGCCAGGCCAAATGACAAAATCAGGGCTTAATTCAAAGAGCAAAATGAGAAATGAGTAAAAAGACCTGGGAAAAAAAAGCATATATTACTGCTATTGAATTAAACTAAGATAATAATAAGACAAAATTAAGTGCATTGTTGATAGCTTTGCATTTTAATCTCTCTTTTCAATGTATCCACTCTTGATATTTCCCCCTGATCTGTGAAAAGGGCAGCACTGACAAAGAGCAGGTCTTTCCTGCTGGATCTGTCTGAGACTGAAGTCCATTACCTTTTCTGATGACCATAAATAACAGGTCTTGGTCTTACTGTGCGGTTCCTTCCTCTTGCAGTTCCTGTTCGCTAATGTAGAAGGACGTGGAGTTGTCTAAGAGCACAAATCACAGCTCCACTGCCTTCAGCCTAGCCAACAATGAATGATGACATAATCCTGATACCGATCTCATCTCCTGCACCTGCAATGAGTTCCCCCCACAGCACGTAGAGTACCAAAAATGAAACAAATCCCACCAACTGTTATTCCTACTTCAACAACATTAATTTTAGATTTTGTGAGATAAAAATTCCATAAAATGTCAGAAAATGTATTAAAAATAATTGTTTAATATCAGACAGAATCCTTTGGACTACTCAGTAAAGTATACTGAAAAGAACACTGCAGCTGCTAATGAAATATCAGTTTCAGTGCTTGATCTACTGGACAATTTAAGTCCAGGTTAGGACAGCCAAGTATTAGATAGTTCAGTATTAAACAATACATTTTGTGTATAGAATCAAACGCATAATGCAAAAAGAAAGATGCAAAAAGTTCTGAGGTTGAGCTTTGGCAATTATTTCAGAAGAAAAGACATCTTTGTCCATCCCTTTGCATATGCTTTTGTAGAAAAAAGTCAGTTAACACTTCACTGAGTATGTCCCCTGCCATTACCAAAGGCTAGCCAAGAATGCTTAGCCAATCCTTTATGGCATGGAGAGACTATTGTTGCATTAAGGGGCAACCAGCCCTTGATGTTAAAACGCTAGGCACTTTCCAGTCACAGAGGGAGGTGATTACAGGTTGGAAATAATTATCCTCCTTTTTCCCAGAGCGTCAACACTAGGGCCATTGCTGGAACAGAGACAAGAACTCCTTTATGGAGGCAATCTCCTGGAATTGGTCTCATTTTACCTTACCTCTTAAAAACACTGCTGCATTAGAACTTTCTCAACTTCGCTGAGCAGGACATGTTTTTTACTTGCCTTCTCACCTTGTAAAAAAAGTTCACAGTACAATTGCTCAGCTGGAAACATTGCAGGGTCAGGTGGACTAAAATCAAACAGCCAAAAGAACATGTTACACCTGCAAGGAACTGTCTTGTGAGATTTTCTTCTGGCACTGCATTCCCAAAAGTTCTCATTACAACACAATTTCCAAGAGCATCTCCTACTGGTATCTTGCATACCATCGGGCAGGACTTGATGTAATGCATCACGAAATGAGGTGTCGTACCTGCTGACAGTTAGAGACTCTCACAGTGTTTGGGGAACAGGACTGGCATTGTGCAAGTTGCTGAAAGAGGGTGTTGACAGGAACAGCATCAAGAGGAGATTAAGGACTCTTGAGGTTCAGTAGAAACTTCCCAGTATACTCCTCCTGCCTTCGGGACCTGTCGTGAACAGAATGTCGGAAAAGAAGGTGCACATGTTCCATATGAACACCACAGTCTTGCCAGATAGACAACCCATTTCGTTCCAAAATCTGCACAAAAGTAAAGAGTTCACCAGATATAAATTCCATGCATTTTCCAGTCTCTGCTCTTTGATCAATCACCTTTAGGTATTGTATTTTGACAAGCTTCCAGATGGTGGACATTGAAATCTTTTTGATGATATAAAGAAGGAAAAAAAATCCAGAAAATCTCATTTAGCCATATGAGTTGACTCACCAACAAACATTCAAACCGTAATAAGTTATTTCCTTACAGGAGGTTAAGTTGGACTCAAAGGCAGCACTTTGAACACTGGGTGTGTTGAACATTGTGAGTGGGTGTAGCAGAGCAGCTGTAGGTCCTCATGCTGCCCACCGGCTGTCCAGGAAACTACATTTTCTTCTAGAAAAAATAATGCTTTGATATGTATCCATGTGTATGTTAAGAAAAACAGGAACTCTCTCATAAGGAGCCAGCAATGAATGCCCACATTGTTCAAAGCATCTGAAAAAAGTCCACTTACCGACCACATGGGTCTATTGGAGAGAACGTCAGCTCCAAGCTACAACAACCCCTACACATGCAGCCTAGTAACATCCCAGGAACTGTTACAGACCAGCAGGGAAATCTTTTTAAGGTTTTGTCTTCCTTCTATTTTGTTTTGATTGTTTTGCTTGAAAAATATGGTGTCCTATTTAAGTCTGCTGTCAACAGATCTGTTGCATCAACAGAAATGCATACTGTGAACAAAGGCAGAGGGTATGGTAAGTTTGCCATTAAAAAGGTTCAGGTTATTTTCCTTGGATGTGGTCGCCTAAATTTGTACAAACTCGTCTTAATGGAAGAACCATCCCTTGCATGAACATGCATAGACGACAGTGATGAAATGTGCTCTGTAACAGACACTGCCTTGTATCATAGTGGAATTTCCACCACTGAACCCCATGGTGTGACCTTTTTATCATTGAATTTTTGGAAAACGGCCTTTTTCCTGCTCAAACAACCTCAACATTTGCCACTGTTGTGTAAGGTATGCTGGTGTGACTCAACCCATGAGTAACCAGATTGAGAAAGCCTTTGTGCAGCTGACACAGGAATGTTAAGTCCAAGGGGCAGAGAATGCATATGTCATATGTCCTTGAGGGTCCATAGTAACTTGCCTGTTTTTGACAATGATGGAGGGGATCTCCAATGGTACAGTTTGGTACTGGTCAGCCTGTTACTATAATGCCATATCTGCAGAATCCACACAACCAGAAACAAGGTTCCCACCGCTAAGGCCTGGTTTCAGGGCCCATGTTATTGGTGGCGAGTTTTGCCTTCATCTGGGAGTTGAGAAGAGGCAGATCTAAAAACAAAACAAAAAACCCCGGCACCAACCAGATATGATGCATGGTGTAGACTTGACTGATGGTGTAGTTTCATGGCAAAATATTACCGACACCTCTAGAAGTCTGGGTGCGATGGCTGTGAGGGTCGCATTGATATGGAAGATTGTAATTCTTCACATCTCAGCTGCCCGTTGCACAGACTACAACTTTTAAGGCATCACTGTGATATGCTGTGACCTGAATTCTGTAAGAGTAAACTAGAAAAAATAAAGAAGAAGTAAATACATGAAATTAACATACTGGGTCCTCAAGTTATAATTACAAGTAGGACTGGAAATTTCCTCAATTCTGTTGTAAATCTAACAATTATGTCTGTCTATCAAAACTTAGATGTACCTGAATTTCATTGTTTCGACTCTCTAAAAACACTCAGAGAAAGCTATAATGCAAGATGAATTAAAAATGCTCAATAAGACTTTATATATACTATTTTCATAAATTCCTGATATCCAGAGCTTTTGTTCTCCATAGCTTATCCTAGAAACAGAGGGATGTGCTCCGCAAAACTGGAAAACTAGGCTCAGGGACCACACTTTTCTTATCTCTTATTAAATTGAAACACCATTAAAACTGTCTACAATACCCTATTACTGTGTAATATATTCGCTTTGGAGGATTGCCACTACACTTCATCATGATTCCTGTGAGTTTATTTGTTTTGCTACCACTATGTCCAGATGCGCATTTTAATCGGGTAGTTGTTCTCATAGACAAAAGTATCTGTTTTGCGTTTGTGCAGTTTTTGATCATATGTATTTATCTTATTTAATTTGTGGTTTGTCAGAGTGCACTGAAACCTGAACTGTGTTCCGTACTGCAGACTGGGTGTCACTCAGGCGCTTCTATTAGTCATGCTGCCCTTTTTGTTTTGATTACAATCTCGGAGTAATTTCAATCTGGCCTGTCAGCTGTTGTGAATTAGCCTTTTTCAAAAAAAGCGGGTGACACGTAGCAGCAGCCTCAAGGTGCGAAGACTTCCGGTGCAAAGACAAGACAGTCTACCTATGGGAGTCCACCGAGGGAGGTCTCTGCCACTACGTGAGCTCTACCATCAACATCGCATTCCGTGAAGGATCATGCATCGAACGTGTTGAACATCAAAGTTGTCTACAGCAACCAAACTGTGGGTCATCCCCATCATCAGACACCCAGACGCTCCCGCTGATACAGTAACCTGGTTTATATTCATCTATCAAGCCCTCCATCCTGTTTCAGCCTGTCCATGGGACTCTGGAACTGCCAGTCTGTTGTGAGGAAGGTTGACTTTATCCCTACCTACACCTCCCACAGGACCTCTGGCCTCAAGTGAAACCTGGATTACCCCGGATAACACAGCCTCACCTGCAGCCCTCTCCACAAACTACCCATTCTCCCTCACCCCTCGTGTCTCTGGCAGAGGTGGTGGCCTAGGTCTGCTCATCTCTCCCCAGTGGGAATATTCTGTTGTTTCTCTCCACGTGCATGACCTGTCCTCCTTTGAATTGAATGTTGTCTCTGTCACTGCCCTGATCACACTCGTTGTGGTTGTTCTCTATCACCCTCCTGGCCCTCCCAGCAGCTTCCTAGATAACCTTGATATCTTGTTGAGCTCTCACCCAGGGGACAACTACCCATTGGTTCTCCTGGGTAACTTCAACCTACATGTCGAGGACATTCATGCAAGCGGCCTTCTTTCACTCTTTCAGTCCTTTGACCTCTTTCTGCCCCAATCCTCTCCGAATCATAATGCGAGCAATTGCCTTGACCTTGTCTTCTCCTGTAACTGTGGCTGTCCTGTCCTCTCTGCTACTCCACTGCATGTCTATGATCAGTTCTTCATCTCCTTTCAGTCCTGCATCACTACTTATCCCTTTCCTTTTTCTGCACCCATTGTGACCTTCCGTTGCAACCTAAATTTTTTCTCGCCCTCTTGGCTTGCCTCTGCCACACTATCCTCATTCCCTTCTATTGCACAATTCTCAAATCTGTCAACAGACAGTGCTACTAATGTTTTCCTCTCTGCCCTATCTTCCTTTCCAGACTCTCTCTGTCCCTTAACCTCCAGACCAGCATGCCCCAGTTCCACCTCATGGCTGACTAATATACTACATGCTAACAGGACCAAACTCTGGGCTGCAGAGCAACAATGGCAAAAATTCAAGATTCGCAAGGACCTAGATATCTATAACGATCTTTCAGCATCCTTTCACTCTGCTTTCTCTTCAGGTAAAACCATGTTCTTCCACAACAAAATACAGCCTGCAATAAAGAAACCACACAGACTCTTTGCACCTTCTCATCCCTACTCTGCCCTCCGCTGCTTCCTTCTTCATTTTCTCTCACTGCTGATGATTTTGCTTTGGTTTCCAGAGAAAAAGTCAACACAATCACAAATAAGTTCTCATACACTTATACACTGCTCAAAAAATATTAAAGGAACACTTTGAAAACACATCAGATCACAGTGGGGAAAAAAATCATGCTGGATATCTATACTGATATGGACTGGGTAATGTGTTAGGAACGAAAGGATGCCACATCGTTTGATGGAAATGAAAATGATCAACCTACAGAGGGCTGAATTCAAGGACATCCCGAAAATCAAAGTGAAAAAATGATGCGGCAGGCTAGTCCATTTTGCTGAAATTTCATTGCAGCAACTCAAAATGGTACTCACTAGTTTGTATGGCCCCCACGGGCTTGTATCATGCCTGACAACGTCGGGGCATGCTCCTAATGAGACGACGGATGGTGTCCTGGGGTATTCCCTTCCAGATCTGGACCAGGGCATCACTGAGCTCCTGGACAGTCTGAGGTACAACCTGGCGGTGTCAGATGGACCGAAACATAATGTCCCAGAGGTGTTCTATTGGATTTAGGTCAGGCGAGCGTGGGGGCCATTCAATGGTATCAATTCCTTCATCCTCCAGGAACTGCCTGCATACTCTCGCCAAATGAGGCCAGGCATTGTCGTGCACCAGGAGGAACTCAGGACCCGCTGCACCAGCGTAGGGTCTGACAATGGGTCCAAGGATTTCATCCCGATACCTAATGGCAGTCAGGGTGCCATTGTCTAGCCTGTAGAGGTCTGTGCGTCCCTCCATGGATATGCCTCCCCAGACCATCACTGACCCACCACCAAACCGGTCATGCTGAACGATGTTACAGGCAGCATAACGTTCTCCACGGCTTCTCCAGACTCTTTCACGTCTGTCACGTGCTCAGGGTGAACCTGCTCTCATCTGTGAAAAGCACAGGGCGCCAGTGGCGGACCTGCCAATTCTGGTGTTCTATGGCAAATGCCAATCGAGCTCCACGGTGCCGGGCAGCGAGCACAGGGCCCACTAGAGGACGTCGGGCCCTCAGGCCACCCTCATGAAGTCTGTTTCTGATTGTTTGGTCAGAGACATTCACACCAGTGGCCTGCTGGAGGTCATTTTGTAGGGCTCTGGCAGTGCTCATCCTGTTCCTCCTTGCACAAAGGAGCAGATACCGGTCCTGCTGATGGGTTAAGGACCTTCTACGGCCCTGTCCAGCTCTCCTAGAGTAACCGCCTGTCTCCTGGAATCTCCTCTATGCTCTTGAGACTGTGCTGGGAGACACAGCAAACCTTCTGACAATGGCACGTATTAATGTGCTATCCTGGAGGAGTTGGACTGCCTGTGCAACCTCTGTAGGGTCCAGGTATCGCCTCATGCTACCAGTAGTGACACTGACCCTAGCCAAATGCAAAACTAGTGAAAAACAGTCAGAAAAGATGAGGAGGGAAAAAATGTCAGTGGCCTCCACCTGTAAAACCATTCCTGTTTTGGGGGTCGTCTCATTGTTGCCCCTCTAGTGCACCTGTTGTTAATTTCATTAACACCAAAACAGCTGAAACTGATTAACAACCCCCTCTGCTACTTAACTGACCATATCAATATCCCAGGAGTTTAATTGACTTGATGCTATACTCTGATTAAAAAGTGTTCCTTTAATTTTTTTGAGGAATGTATATTTAGCAGACTCTTTTCTCCAAAGTGACTACCAATGAACTCTATGTAGTGTTGCCAGCCCACACACTTTATTCACCAAGGTGACTTACACTGCACTTACAATGGGTCACTCATCCATGCATCAGTGGAACACAATCTCTCTGTCACTCACACACTATGGGTGAACCTGAACAGCATGTCTTTGGGCTGTGGGAGGAAACCCACGCAGACACAGGGAGAACATGCAAACTCCACACAGATTGAGTGGGGATCAAATCCACCTCCTTATGCACCACCCAGGTGCTGTGAGACAGCAGCGCTACTCGCTGTGCCACCGTGCCACTCTTTTCTGTCAGAACTATGGAACGGGCAACCTGTGATCAATTATCTGCATTCCTCACCCAGAATCATCTTCTTTACAGATATCAGTCTAGATTCAAAGCTAGACATTCCACCGAGACGGTGCTCCTGGTAGTGTCAGATACTCTCCAATCAGCTAGAGCAGCCTCCCTCTCCTCGGTCCTCATCCTGCTTGACCTGTCTGCAGCATTCAACACTGTCAACCACCAGATTCCACTTTCCTCTTTTGCTCAGCTTGGCAGCAAAGCAACAGCACTAAAATGGCTTCAGTTCGACCTATCAGACAAATCCTACCAAGTGGTCTGGTGGGGCTCCCTTTCATCCCTTCAACCTCTCCTAATTGGTGTCCGACAGGGTTCGGTACTGACCCCTTTACTCTTCTCTATCTACACCTCTTCCCTCGACCCTTTCATTGCCTCTCATGGATTCAACTATCACTGCTCCACCGATGATAACCAGCTCTTCCTCTCATTTCCATCTGGAGGAACAGACATTTTGTTGCGCATCACTGCCTGCCTATTGGACATATCTGCCTGGATGTCTGATCACCACTTACAGCTCAATTTCTCCAAAACAGAGATCCTTCACTTCCCGCACGTCTTCCTGTCATGAACTTGCTATCAAACTGAACAACTCGTTGATTTTTCCTACTTTCTTAGCTAAGAATTTAGGTGTAATGACTGACTCAAATTTGTCTTTCTCTCAGCACATCGAAGCCACAACTTGGACCTGCAGATGTTATCCTGCATATCATCCGATGGATCTGTCCCTGTCTAACAACAGACTCTGCACAACTACTTGTCCAGGCCATAGTGATATCCCACCTGAACTACTGTAACTCTCTCCTGTCCTGCCTTCCAGCTACTGCCATTAAACCTCTACAGTTGATACAGAATGCAGCTGCACAAGTTGTGTTTGACCTGCCAAAGCATTTCCATGTATCTCTCCTCATCTCTCTGCATTGGCTTCCTATAGCTGCCCAGATCAAATTCAAGACTCTAGTTATTGTCTGCAAAAGCATCAATGGAACTGCTCCAAGATATGTACAAGACCTGATCATTCGCTAAACCCCAACCATACCTCTACACTCCTCCACTTCTGCCCGCTTGATGGTCCCATGCAAAAAAGGTCCAAAAGCAGGAAGGTTTTCTGGTTTTGGCTCTGATGTGATGGAATGACCTCCCCCTCTAACTCAGAACTGCTGAATCTTTGTCTACATTGAAGATGGGTCTTAAAACTCATCTGTTCTGGAATCACTTCTCCCATGATCTCTTAAGTTCATGTATGTGTAAATGTTCATACTCTGTAATTTTGAGATGATAACTGTTTAATAATAAACTTTCGTGGAGCTATTCATGTGATGTAAATGCAATTTCTTGCAATATCTACAACTGCCTGACCCAAGCGGGGTCACGGCAAGCTGGAGCCTACCCAGCATCACTGGGTCACAAGGCCGAAGCGGGGGGGGCACCCTAGACAAGACGCCAGTCCGCCGCAAGGCACCCCAAGTGGGGCTTGAGTCCCAAACCCGCCACACAGCGGGCACAGGCCGAACAGGGAGGCAGGGTATAAAGAGGCTGCCCAGGCTGCCTTAGAACCTCAATCTGAGAAGCCTCAGCTCTAGCATTTGAACCTGTCATCCCCGATCCTCCCCAGTCCCTTCCCGGTGCCCCCATTTTCCATGTTCTGGCTTTTTTGACCCTTAACTCTGTTTAACTGACCACGTCCCTTGCCTTGTCCCTTGAACGACATCTGTAAATCAACCAAAACTCACTTGTCCCTGACCACGTCTCTGTCTGCTCCTTGTTGGATCAGCATTAAAAGGACCAGCAACAGGGTCCATCTCTTCCATCTTGTCTGTCTCCTGTCTTCCACCATGATATAATTAATGATTATTGACTGATTTATTATGTATGATGTGCATCATCTTGTTATTGACTGTCAACACTCAGGAACACCTGAGAAGAGCTGTCAAGACTGTATAAGTGAGCTGAATCATGTTGGTTCAACACTCAGTGTAAATCTGTTTTACTGCCAACTAATGGCTGAGCGGAAAAGGGCAGGTTGCATTCATTCCAAACAAAGACATTTCTGTAAACAGACAAGTAAAAAAATACAGTTAAAAATAAACTGAAAATTTTGGGGTCTTTGAAATTCTTAACTTGAATGTTTTTCACACAAGGACACAATGTACATATAGCCTCAGTTCTATCATCCAGCTGAACTGACTCGGACAGACTATTTTCTCTTAAAGAGTGCCGTACACAAAGAACCACTGTAATAGTTACAGCAAAAACTGGCAAAAAAAAACCTGCAAAAACAAGTGGAGCTCGTCCTGATCAGAAAAAGAATGAATTGCTTTGTCATTCTCTGTGCTGTAGACTTTCAGAACTTCTGCTCTTACATTTATTTACTTAGCAGATGCTTTTCTCCAAAACGGTTTCCATGCTATGTAGTGTTATCAGCTCAGACACCTTATTTACCAAGGGAACTTACACTACTAGAAACATTACTTACAATGGGTCACTCATCCATACATCAGTGGAACACAGTCTCTCTGTCTGTCACTTACACACTATGGGGAACCTGAACAGCATGTCTTTGGACTGTGGGAGGAAACCCATGCAGACACTGGGAGAACATGCAGACTCCACACAGACTGAGTGGGGATCGAACCCACGTCCTTTCTCACCACGCAGGCACTATGAGACAGCAGCCCTGTGTCAACATGCGCCCATGCTCTTATGCTGATGCTCTTATTTACTGGTTAGAGACTAAGTCCCAAACGTACCAAGCTTCATCATGTGTACTGTACATGCCCAGGGAAAGGACGCTCAAAACAAGCAAACGCCATATATTCACATTTACACATTTCACAGTGTACAGCCCAGGCATTTGGCATGATGGTGGTGAGGTATAGACTCAGTCAAGAGGCCAAAGATGATATCTAACAACTGATATCTAACAACAAAGTGACAGGTAACAGCACAGAACAATACGTCTGGACCTGCTTGAGCACAATCCCCAACCAGTTTCTTTTAGCCCAAGCAGGGGACTGGGGTTCTGGTCAGTGCCAGTATACAGTTCTGCAGGTGTTCTGTCAGCTTCCCAAAACAAAAAGATGTAGAAGGCTGTAGAAGTCAGTGTCCCCAGGAAAGCCACTTGTACAAATGCTTTGCAAATCTCCATTGCTGCTGGAGACACCTCCTGCATTTTTGGGACTAAGGGGATTGATGCTTGCCGAGGCTGGCTGAAAATTTAGGGCTACCCTCTGTTTAGCATCTTGGTGATAAGAGCACATCAGTCTGTGTTGCTTTCTTTGTCTATGTCTGCGGAGCTCTGATCCAAAGGAAATAACTGTGCCCATTTACTGGCAAAGAGTTTCTGATGTCACTTGTAGAGTCTGCTGTGGTTATAATTATCTAAATTACCTTGTGTTGGTCTGCCAATGCACACAGATTCCACATGCACACACACCCTCTATGGTAATTTGTCTATCACTTGAAACTTTACTTTCTTTTTCCAGGCTGTATTGTTTCTGTTTTGTTTTCAACACATTCAATATTGCTATGGTTGTCACCTATCCATCTATTTTTAAACCGACATTCTTAAATAATAACAGTAACATTGAAATATTCTGTCACCCAGATGTAAGCTCTTTCTGACCCCCTGCAGCCTGACGTATGGAAATTAGAGGGTTTCCGGTCTCTTGTTGAATGTGAAGCCTGGTTCTAAATTTTACACTCTAGTGTCAAACTTGCAAGAGATCGCTGAGGGAAAGGGGTGCAAAGAGATCTTGAGGTACAGGAACAGCTCCAGAGCAAAGACAGAGAAATCAGGGATTATCACTGACAGGAGAGGGTGCAGCGTGCCGTAAATCCTGTGTTTCCATGACACTTTCATCTGCGGGGATGGCAGTGTCTTATCTGTGCATGATATATGTGGCACAGCAAATGACGTGCACTCTGGCTGCAGATTTGCAGTGAATGAGAGCATGAGTCATACAGCTTTTGGGGAAGTGAATGAGCGCGGAACGCGTCCACAGGGGAGGCACAGTCACTAACAGCGCAAGGCCATCCTCCACTATTTTTATCACTATCATCATCATTATTGTTATTGTTATTTGTTGCTTAGCTGATGCTTTTTATCAGTTTATAAAGCTCTATATTTTAACTGGAATGGTTTAGGTTAAGTGTCTTACTCAAGGGCACTATAGTAGTAGGCCTCCATGGAGCACAGCTAAAAACCTTGAGGTTACAAAAGAGTTTTGACGAGAAGACCTCTACTTATTCAGGCCCCACAGTCCAACCAGGAACCCAGTCATTATAACATTAGTCAAATAACCACAGTCTCATATGTTGGTGAATTTAACAGGTTTTACTGGTCACCTGGTTCAGAAACCCAGATACTCAAAGTTTTTCAAATTCAGGCATCATTGCCCAAATCTGTTCTTCAGTACATACGGGAATTCTTTATCAGAATAAGTTTCCTGTGCTTTGGAAATGTTGTACGATTAATGTGATTTCATATTTTTCACGACAATGAAAAATTAATTCACGCATTTGTTCACTACAGCAGACTGCAGCTGTCTGAAAGGACATTATATAAAAACAGATAAGAAATATGCCTTGGCAGTCCACATAATGGTCCTTATGAGTGATGTGCTGAGCCCTCTGGCTCCAGGCTTTTCACAGGCCCTGAGTTCAGTCTCTCCAAAAGCAAAACAATAATGAATCCAAAAGAAATTTGCCTATCAAGCAATGCCAAGGGTCAGGAGTTAAGGGTCTGCTCTGGGTGATGATCAGCCAGACGATTCAGTTTAGGAAAATTATTGCAGGCGGAATGAAGGATAGATCCTTGAAGGACCCTTGTGAAGAGCATAACATATGTAAATGTGGTTGGGGCCACTCCGGTTATAAAGACTGGTTGTGACACTTTGTTGCTTTACTGCACCTTCTTAATTTTTTACTGTATTAAAGTGGCATTCTACTGCATATTGCACTGAGCACTAGGACAACAATCAGACTGACTGCTGAGTAATTGCTTTTTATTGCTAATAACCTGGTATCGGCTTCACTTCTGCTGAACGCAAGTTTTCACAAGGGAAAAAAAATTAAAGAATTAAATTCAGATTTAAATTGAAAAAAATCCTCCGAAATCACTACATCTTTGCTCTCAACACAAATATGTCATAAAACAGATTGACCCGAGCTGGAGAACTGAAGGCGAGCTCTGGGTGGGGTGATGTCAGCTGTGTAAAGACTGTGGGCGGGGAAATAACTGGAATGTGGGTGGGATTTATCATTCTGGTCTTAGCTAAAGACCAGGACCCTTGAACTTTTCAGCAAGACATGTTACAAGTGCCAGGACTGCCCATCTCTGCAGCTCCCACCTTCCATCACATGAAAGCACTCATAGAAGCCTCCAGATAAGCTATAAATAAATTTCAGCTCAACCTGATGGGAAAACAAAACAGCATAACTCCAAGACATGTACACAATAAAAGACAACAAAAAGTTTTGTTGGAACTCATGATTTGGTTCTCTTCTTCAATGTGCCCTTCAAGAAAACAGGAAAAGAAGAGGTGAATCAATAAAGGGAAGGACATATTCTTCTTCTTGCGCTTTGCCTCTTACTGTAGGTCTTTATCCGTCCCCCCATTACAATTCAATCTCAGCCCCCTTCGAGCAGGAACTAGCCGGAATGTTCTTCAGCTGAGAGATAAGAGGACTGACCTTTATTTACCAGCAGATTACCAGAATAAGAATTCACCCTATGTTCCCATTGCTACGAAGAAAAAAGGCGTGGAACGGCGGCCTCTGGCCCCCACCGTCGAAATGCCATCCGGACCCTGTAATAAATCACACGCTCCCCCCGATGGGCTTGCTTACGATAGCGAGCAGCATCGCTGTCACCTCCTTATTTATCTGCCTCTGCGGCCTCCTCCCTCACAGGGGTACACGGGTCTGCTCGCGGCCGCCAGATGAGCCGTTTTATCCAGGGGATTTGCGCACCTGGGCCGCGGTAATAGTGCCGGTGCGAGCCGAACTCTTTGCTGACGTGTCTGTATTGTAACTAAGAGCTCAGAGACGCTAATAAAAACAAAAATGATGGACTCGGTGCCCTCATTTTGAGGAAGGTAATACACTTAAGCAGACCACGTTCTTCCACCGAAGCGAGGAATCGGTTAAGGATTCCTACTCCGACGAGGACGAATAGAACAAAGGACAGCATTCTGAAAGTTTATGGAACTCAACTGGACACCTGCGAACGATTACAGCAATGAGCAGTGCTTTGGTAAGGAAACAAGTTCTAAAATGCAATAAGACGACACGGAGCGCAGCGAGAAGCAGACCGCGCTCACGCTGTTCCAGATTGGTTCAGTTACGTGGCGTGGGTTTGCTGACGGAGGCCATCGCACTGCATAGGCCACTTTGTCCTCTGCTAAAACAAGATGTTCTCCACAGAAAGGCAGCACAATTCAGCAGGGTGTGGGGAGTCTTCAGTCTCAGTGTGGCACTCTGCTCTGTGAAGGGCAGCGACTGGCACTGAATCACTGCGAAACATGACAAAAAGTCACCTCTCATGGACTAGATCGCAGGGATCACTACATTATACATAGCCATAACCACCCATAATCACTTTCCATAATCACCCAAAAATTTCATAAAATTTTTAAATGGGTGCTCATATTTGGTCTTGATGGCCTGCTATGTTCAGTGCTCAATTGTGTTCCAGCTTTTCGATGAAATTATCCTCAGTTGAACAGTTGTTTCAATGTACTGCACGACTTCAAGCATATTCGAAGGTATTTATCGCAGTAAACGGGAGACGTCTAGGAGCGGGTAAAAAGTGAAGCTCCTACAAGTGCAGACGGGAACCGTTCTCAGTCCAAGATGTCGGTGTGTGCAGCAGGGCACAGAGAGTGGTAAACTGAAGACACACCGGAACAGTGTGTACAGTCACATGTAAGGATCCTGACAGTGTCTGGCACACACCTGTACAGAGAGGGCGTGGCCTCCACTGGAGACATATAGGTAGCCCTGTGGTCAGTGGACATGTGGCCAAAAGAAAGTATGGTAGCGTCACAGCCAGTAAGGTTACATTGCGGTTGTAAATATCCAGGTGCATGCGTGGGAGACATCGAAAAACACGGTGTTCTGATTGAGGGCAGTGATCTGTGTTTGTAGATGAATTCACATGCACACTCCATCACCCTTTATCAGTTGCCCTTTCCATGCCTTTTTTTTTCCCCCAAGCCAGCTGTCCTTTGCCTATCCTGTCATCTCAGCATCTCAGCACGGATCTCCACCATGAGGCACGGCAAGACACACACGACCAGCGCACAGGTTAGCTAGATATTTACTGGTTTGCCAAATGGTGAAAAGCAGCTCTGTTGATTCCTGAAGTGGGAGATGAGTAAGCTGGCATTAGCTTTGATGGCACCCATGGGGCTCTGTCCTCACAAGGTAACATCCTCTGCACTTTGTGGCCTAGACGCCCAGGGCCTTGCAGTATACGCCACAGGGGCTTCCCGACATTTCCACGTAGCACCAGCGGCCCACAGCTAATGGTGATGGTTCCTTCCGTCAAGGGGCAACTAGGAATCCCGAAACTCTGAACAGCATAACTAACATGTACAATGAGTTGAGTGTTGGAGTAGTATTACATCAATGTGAAATCACATCCAGATTTCACAGAAAAAAGTTAGTGAATGGAAAACAGTGCAACACAATGGCACAAAATGAGGGGCAGGAATTGCTCAGAGCAAAAGTTGCTGTGGTCTAGCAACAGGTTCACGAATATAGGAGCAACTAGGTGTGCTAGGGTCACTGGAGACTGTGTCCAGAGACTTCCCATGAGCCTCGGAACACATTTTGAAGCAGGAGAACCTAGGATCTTACACTGCATGACACATCGGTCCAACCACTCCCACTGTCTTGTGTAGATATAGAAGGCACACAGCAAATATCGCAAAATGGACTTCATTTCAGACCCCCTCGCCCCGTCAGATATATCCAGGGGTGCTCTGAAAGCCTGGCTGTGATTTCCGTCTGCCTATCATGTGATAGCACCTTTGTCACAGTGCATGGCTTCCTTAAGAAAACAGATGGTCAGCTCCCATCATGCTCTGGGGTTTGACTCCCGCTCAGCACCCACACCACCAGCCCTGCAGATTCAAGGAGGTGGTGCAGGGACAGGGTGAAGAGCCGGGCACGGAGCGAACACACGGAACACGCTAGTCCCACCCTCTCCTGGTGTACGGACCTGTCCTCCCACGAGCCCTTAGGGCCGCTATGCACCTCTTACTGCAAGCAGATGTCACATTATCATTCTGCAACGACACAGCCGTATTTGGGAGCGGCCAGTTTTCTCAGCCCAGGAGCTCTCCCTCGGGCTTTCATTAATCCCACTCAGAATCCCTCTCCATCCTCACCAGTAGATGGGGATGTCGCCTTGCCTTGGCGCTCCAGTTGACCTAAGAGAAACAATATTATATTTCTTGTGTTCGATCAACTTCTAACGATGCACCAATAATGCTGCTAAACACGCGCAGGGTGCACAATCTATAATTATGCCATCATAACTTCTTATCGCATCTTGACAAAACGCAAGCATTGTTTTACCAAAGATACAGAGGTCTCACTTGGGGACAGTATAATTATTTTGTACCAGAGAAACACACATTTTGTGCGCTGAGCAGTTAACCTGTTGACTGATGCAATTATAGGGCAGCTTTGGTGCTCATACAAAGCATCTGCTTTGCACGGACTAACTCAAAATGTTATTTAGCACACTAGACAGAATTAAATAGCGCTTGGGATTAGACGGTCATAGCTGAGAGACTTAAGTGGATGTTGGAGTTGAGCTGGAGCAGAACGAAAACATCCGGTGGACACACTGGCTGTGGAAGGAGAACGGTGAAAACTCAGAGCCCTGGGGGGGAAAGCCATCTTCGAAAAACCAGGAACCTTTCTGTGAACCTGAGCCACGCTCTGTATGCCGCCCGTGTGCGTTCCTGAGCTGGAGGGTGCAGGGATTATGCTACCGGCCCAGGAAAGCAGCCAGACGAGGAATGGGCTCGCTGGACCCATACACAAGCAGGGCTGTGGAGGACACCTCACACTTATTTACCTTGCGAACACAGCAATCCAAAGCTCTTTGGGGAAACGGACAGTTACGAGTGCTAGAGCTTCCCTTGCGGGATTGGAACCAACAAACTTCTGGTTACAAGTCCAGTTTTTAAGCACCAGACCATCTGCTGCCCCAGACTTGATGGACACCAGCTTTGAGGACAGCTCTCAGAGGTGCCGTGTCTCATTGCACAGTTGAGGCCCAGCTGTGTTTCTGCTCATGCCAGCTCCTCCGGAATACAGGGAAGGCCGAACCTGGGGCAAGGAGCAGGGGCTCAGAGGATGCAGGGAACTTGACCTAATAGCCACCAGTGTTTATCGTTGGACTGTTGAGTTACGTGATGTTTCTCCTCTTAGCTGTGGGTTATTGTCTGAAAAAAGCTCTGCTTTTCCAAACTATGCACTCCATGTCGGTCCCTAACGGTGTTTTTAGGCATTTACTCTCAAAGTGATGCTGTGCTAGTTCTAAGATAACTTATTACCATTATTTGCGCATGTCCACAATTTACAGAAATAGCGCATATTTGATCTCGTTGTTACACGGAGGTACAAAATTTGGTGTGTTCAGTCCATCCAGTGAAGTGTGCAAAGCAGTATTCCAGGCCATGGAGTAAAATACATTTAAGCATTTAAGAACAATAGAATTCTGCCACCACAGTGGGATATATTCATATTCATGTTGGCCATAGCACTTCAGTCTAATAACCAGACTCTGACCAAACAAGTCAGCATCACAGCACAGCAGATGAGTAAACACATGCGCACACCTGACAGCGTAAAGCTGAAACATGTTGACATCAAATCAGAATGGCATTAAGGCATTAGGGTTTGTAATCTAGAGAACAATAATGTAGGGTTCCATGCTAATGTTGATGTTCTTTTTCGGAATTGAAACGATGCCATGAACATGAGCGTACAACGATCTTGAGTGATTATACAAAGACGCTTTTCTTCGAGAAAATTATTTGTGGCAGTACAGCACACTCTGGGTTTAATCCCAATTCAGTAGCAAAGTAACTTGGATTATTTTCTGAAAACTTCCAGAGCACCAGGTCTTCTATTTGTTTTCATGACAACGGAGGTGGGGGTAAAGAAACCTATAGGAAACCACACAGCAAGATTATCTTAAAAGTGAAGCCTGTTTAATTCTTGGACAAAACAAACAAACAAGCAAACAAATAACCTTGATCTGAATCTTACTTTTAAAGCACTTGATTACCGCTTCCATGGAAACAGAGTCTCGTCCTCCTTCCACAAGGCACATACTAACAGCTCAAGCTTTCCAGTCTGCCGTTACCAAGTCAATACCGCCTTATGTGTTGAACTGACTCGATCGGGCTCCATTAAGCCGTGGTAACAATCCCAGTGTCTTAGGGCTCACTTCTGAGATCCAGCTTTCTGGAACATATTTACTCAAAGGCATATGCTACCAGTTGAAAGAGCATCCTTGTGGAGTCACCTCGGTGTCGTGGAAACGAACATGTTCCCTGTGGCAACACTGCTACAGAGCTCTCCCCTCAGAAAAGATTTGAAATTAACTTTTCAAAAAAAAAAAAAAAACTTGCTTCATTTATTCATCCATGGATTGTCAATAACTACACGTCCCGCTGCAGGGTCATGTAGGTCTGGAGCCTATACCAGAAACACAGTGTGCGAAACAGGGAACATTCTAGATGGAACTTTATTCCGTGATTCACAGTCACACACATATATTCACTGACATTTTCGTTTACATTTACATTTATTCATTTAGCAGATGCTTTCGTTCAAAGCGACGTACATCTCAGCAAAAATACAATTGATGGATTATGCAGACACAGTCACACCCTACAGGCAGTTTTAAAGTCATCAGAAGCACGTATCTTTGGAGTGTGGGAGGAAACCAGAGCACCCGGAGGAAACCAGAACACTCAGAGGAAACCCACACAGAGTGCGCCAAAGTTGTAGATTTCCAATCTCGCCCCAAAATCTCCAGAAAGAACGGAGCAACAACATGGATCTACACTGAAGGTTTACAGGAACTGGTAAACAAAAAAGAAATGAATCCAGATACACTGGTCTTAGTTTCACATTGGCCTCCCTGACTCTTGGCCATCTACTGTAAATGTAGACAGAGAGAATCACATCTCATGGGGAATGTCATGAGGGAAACCGGGGTTTACATTTCAAAAGAGACATTAAAATAATCCTATAATAAATGAAACAGGACATAGCTGGTGACTCCCCATTTTCCCGCAAATAAGCCAATCCAAAATTTGCATGCTTAAAATTCTGATTTCTGGAAAAGTTTATTAAAACCGGAACTTCCTCCCTCTAGTAAATAAACACCATACAGACTGGGCCAGCCTTGAACCGACATCCAACCCCACAGCCCGGCATTAGCCGCTGCACTGCAACGGTGCCCAGTTGCTCAGCTAAAAGTGTGAGAGTTCAGTGCGTTTTGCCGTTCACGCCTCGTGTGTTTGCGGTTTCTCGCTTTAAGCGGTTAGAAAGGAGACAGATTTTGAGCACGGAGTCGGAGTGTTTTGTTTGGCTGACATTATTCTCTCAATGAACCCTTTCACCCCGACACTTGTATGCTCTGGCACCCAGTGAGCGCAAAATGATGTTCGGCACATTGGAAGGCTGGAAGACGGCATACTTCTGACATAATTTTACAATGATGTCACTGTTCCGTGCCAACCGGCTTCCTTATTTAGTGCTCTCTTTGGGAGGGAAGAAGCAGACAGAAACAATGGATCACTGCAGCGGCCTGTGCGCCAGGTGAGACTGACAGTGACAGGAAGCAAATGACCCACTTGACTGAGCCACATGATGCAGTGCTGCCCCCGGAGGGCTGCAGAGCCGCTAATGAAATTCACACACCGGCTTCGAGAGGACAGAAACGCACCGAAGGTCTTGCTGCTAGAGGGAAGGTTCCGGCACACGCAACCTTTGTACCTCCATAAATGTGTGCACAAGTGTGTGTTGCATGGGTGTCGGTGTATGACCAGTGCTCCTGGAGTCGTCCGTATGTGCGTTGTGTGTGTGTGTGTGTGTGTGTGTGTGCGTGCATGCCTTCCAGCGGAACCCAAGAGCAGGTGTGAGTGTGTTCCCGCACTGAGTCAGATTGCTCCAAAAACAAGGCGCCTCTGTCGGCATCATACAGGCTGTGAGTGATTTCCATTAATTCTCGCTGTCGGCAGAGAGAGCAGGGCGCCGAGCAGCAGAACTCTGCCTTCGCCGTGCAGGAGCCGCACCCTACAGCGCACCCTTGTCTACCTCAGGCTCTGTACCTGAAGCCTCCTTTTGCTGTTCCGAAACACATACATTCAAGTGGTGATTTGAAACCACAAGAACGGGCGTAGGGGGGCCATTGAGATACCTGCAGACGCACGGTCAAGCGATCATTACTGGACCAAACACTGTTTTCTGGGTGTTGACATGAACAAGCCTGCAACTAGTCCCTGGTGATGGAGCAAAACACGGGCTTGAACAGGAATGGCTGGGCTTCACACTCCTCCGTGTCAAAAACGAGGGCTCTTTCCTTTCGTGGTCCTGGGGGCACAAAAGCCACATCTCAGCAGCAGCAGCAGCAGCAAAAAAAAAGAGAGACTAAAAGAAGTCATAAAGGTCACTGAAAGGCCAACAATTAAGATGTTCCATCCCAGACATGCAAACCACAGCCTGTGCACATGGTTCATCCAAAACAGATATAAAAAGTCTTTTATTGAACTGATGAAAATGGGAGATAAAGGCACCGTTTTTTTGGGTGGGGGATGTAATGACTTTTTTGAGTAATGGGGGAGCAATTTCTAAGGAACACACTATGTGAAGGTAGATAAAGCACAGCCTTCCGGGCTATCGAGGAGCCGGCAACGCTTCAATGACAAGGCCCCTGGGCCGCGCCACAGCACATTTCCATATTCGCTGGCCCGCAATGTCACCTCCATACTGTGACTCATCGGGAAAAAAAACTCCGCATCTGCTGGGGTGTCCTTGCATGCGGCAACGAGGAGCCAGGAGCCATCATCTTTCATCGTAATGGCCGCATCAGGGAATACTAAAGAGCCATCTGCTGCCACTGCCAGCCCGTTTCCCAAGGAAAAGGAACACCTTCACCAGGCTGGGGGGGGGTCCCAGCCCCCCCCTTCCCTCAGGTGAGCACAGGCTTTTTCTCGATGATGTAGGCAATGGGTCATGGGACTGCTTTACAGCCTCACGATGTGGGCTTGAGTCCTCAGTGTAAAACGTTCCTCCGTAATTGACCGACAAGCCAGGGCTGTACCCAGACTGCACTGCTGTGTGCTTATTGGGCGTCACCGCTGTCCTCCAGCAGGCTCTACAGTATTCAGCCTTCCTGCAGCCCATAAAGGCCCACGATAAAGCAAGTCACATGCTGTTTCTACATGGCACGCTTGGGTGTTGGAAGCCACATCACAATATGTTTTTTTTTTTTAACATGCTTCCTCTGGTCCTCGAGGGAGCAGAATAGAGCAGTGACAAATACTGTCGAGGTTTGGAAACAGAGTCTATATGAAATACACAGCCATCATATGTACATTTACTGATAATCTTACTCCATCAGTTATTTAAACAGGGATATCACCTACAAGGACAATGTGGCCAGAAGGAAGTTTAAAGTTATTTAGTCTGTACAGGGCTTACTGTACAGATATTAATATGCACAGACACTGATCACTTTTCCATTGCCTCCCTCACTCATGCACACGCACACACACACACACACACACACAGACTTACACAGGGACGTGAAAAAGAAAGTGCACCCTCTTTCAGTTCTCACGTATTTGGACGTAACTATGTCCTTATCAAGTCCGAGCAGAAAACTCAAACCTCATGTGACAAATTAGACACAACCAATTTTACACACACACACACACATTTTCAGAACCGCTTGTCCCATACGGGGTCGCGGGGAACCGGAGCCTACCCGGCAACACAGGGCGTAAGGCCGGAGGGGGAGGGGACACACCCAGGACGGAACGCCAGTCCATCGCAAGGCACCCCAAGCGGGACTCGAACCCCAGACCCACCCAAGAGCAGGACCATGGTTCAACCCACTGCGCCACCGCACCCCCCTGACAACCAATTTTACTTTGTCGCTTATACAAAGGAAATAATTAAGATGTAAGTAAGCACATAAACACACACACACTTTTGAGCTGACTGTGTGGCACAGGGACTTGCAGCCAACAGGCAGGCTGGTGTGAGCCCACGATGGGGGGTCTCTAATAGTGTGGCTGGAGGACCTGATCGAGTGTCTCCTCTCCCGGCTCTTAGAGCTCAAAGCCCCTCTCAGAGCTCTCTCTCCTCCTTCAGTGCGAAGGAGACACAAAACGACTAAACTCACGCACGACTCAACTGTTAGAGCGTGATGAAGACGCAAAGCGATGACACTTCTCGGGAAGCAATCCCCGACGGTAAGCGAGCGACAAACGACTTGACAGAAAACTGAAAATGTCAAGTAGCTGTTTACTCATCGACGCCACTCTATTTAATGTCATCCCTCACAAAACAATCTTGCAAGCAAATAATAAATAAATAAAGAGAACGCACGACAAACAATTAACAATCAGTCATTAAACATACAATGCAGCTGTCAAGTCGGCCTCGTTGTCGTCATGCCTCGCGACGAGCGCCGAGTCTGAGCACGATGCGCTGTGCGCGGCGGCGCAGAGGCACAGCAGCAACGGAAATTTAGAGAAATAGCAGCGGCCCGTGCTATAATGAATGGTGAGGTGTTTCAGAAGCAGTCCCTCGCTCACTCATTCGTCTCATTAGGTCTCAAGGCCTGATAACCTAAGTCACCTCAGCCGCAGCTGAAACTACGTGTGCATAGTGTCTAGCAGCTGTATCAAGTAATTAACGTTTATTATAGCTTTTAAAGGTGTCCCCACCTGTGGCGAGGCCTTCATGATGCTGAAGCTCTTGTCCCCAACTGACCCCCCCCCCTCGCTGGCCTGAGGGCCCTTATCTGGCCGGCCCTGCGCACTGTTCGAGAGTCGAGCCTTCATTAACGCCACTGAGCCAGTACTGAAATATAGATAAGGCCGTGCTGCTCGGCTAATGAGCTGAAAACATGTCCAGCAGTACAGAGCCCGGAGCATCACAGACAGGGGCAGCAAAGTAACAGTGGACTCTGACAGTTTTTCTTTTTTTTTTTGGAGGGGACTTTTTCAATGGGAAGGGATGACTGCAGGAAAAAAAATGCAAATCCACTCTGCAGAAGTCCCCCGACACCCAGCAAACAACCCCGACCGTTTCACGGCTTGCAGATTTGACGGGGATGCAGCAGCCCTTCCGGTAGTTGTTACGGAGACAGAAGATGTGGATCCGCACCCTGCTCGGTGTAAGGGGGAGGGGGCAGGGCCACTGCCGTGACCCAGTCAATTGCTTACTAGACCAGGGAGGAGACAGGCGTCACGGACCAGACGCCGAGCGATCTTAACAGTTTCGCATTTGAAGGATAAGGCATGCCGTGCATATGTGCACGCTTTGTACCTCAATTATTAAAGGAATTAATTGTTAAGACAGCCAGGGAAAAAGAATGAGAAACTATTAGATTTAATTGTAACTACTAACAGTACTGTTATTTACATGTTATTGCTTTCATTGCCATAACTATCTGTTGTTATTTCAGTTCATTAGTTTTCGCTCATTTACTTGACCTTTAACTGATGAAGTATAAATTCTCCTCAGGAAGACACATGAGAGGCTCAGCTCGGGATGTAGTGACAGTGAGAATGTTCATGGTGGCTGGAGCATAGATTACCCAGGTGACAATAGAGTCATTCCCGGAGAGGCAGTCGGCATTTTGGAGGGGTGAAAAACCATTTCCATGCAAATACACCATACACGTAAACAAAATGAATGTCAATGCTGAAATTTCCATTTCAAGCGACTCTCTGATATTTTTACAACTTTTTCCATGCAACTTTCTCTCAGTCCAAGATCATCTTTCACATCCAGCAGCTGGAGCAGAGCAGGGCAAGGTTGTCAAGCGGGCCATCATTGACAATCACTGCGGGGCACAGGCCTCATGAAGCATTCCCCCCAATGGTCAATGAAAAGGTTTGTTGAGGCGGACACAGCTGTGGCATTGGGATGGTCCAGTCCTGTGTGTGTAGCCATTGTCCACCTTGGTCATGAGCTCTTTCTGCCACAGCCGGAAAGCCATCGTCAGTCCTTCTTCGCCATTCGCTACCGTCTTACTGCGATTTCCTGGCACTTGCAATTTTCTCTAGCCGTCAGTGTATACTTCTTTCTGAATTACAGAAGACCCCTTCTTCTGTGCTAACCAAAGGATGTCCTGGATACTGTCACACCATTTGCAACAGCCAAAATATACCCAAGTTCCAAGAGTCTATAAATCTCAGCAGCCCTAATTGGATAAACAGAAACAGGTAATGGATGGATGAAGGAACTGGATGCAGACAAAAATATAGCGCACCTCAATTTAGAGTTACAGCCATGTGGCGTGAGCAGGTGCCCTGCTAACAAGCCAAAGAGCTTGTCTTTGTGAGCTGGAATGGCCCATAAATACAGTACATTTGTTCAGTTCAGGGAGTGTCACGCGGGAGCCATGTGGTCGCCACCCTGGGACAAGGTGCTTCGGTACGACCCGATCACTTCTCTGGACCCTGAGACGAAACCTTACTTGGGATTGTTGAGTCTGCAGGAGATGTTCTGCTCACCTGAGCCTGGGTAGCAAATGCTTTTCTAACGGGAGAGGCATTTTCTGCCTTTCTTGTTCCTCTCTGGAGTAACGTGGGATGTTTCTAGGGTACGACACTCCCACTTCCCCCCGCGCTCCTTCAGCAAGGTGTATGTGATGTACAGTGGAATATTAGTGCACGCTACCAGGCAGATGTACATTTATTGTCTGCGCTCTGCAAGCACTGCTTCTCTTTAACATAATGTAAGGAGTCTCTGCAGGAAGCTGGGTGGCCATGCACGTCACGTCTGCGGTGGCTTTCCTCACGCCCTGCGGACGAGCCACATATCACGGGGCCAGCGGCAGCCGGAGAGGACGGCTGAGCATCAATAACCCACAAGTGCGATGGTGAGCTGCCGGGGAAAATGGGGAACTTCCTCCTAGTGAAAAAAGCGGGGAAAAGGTATTAAGTTGTCACTGCTGCCTGGAAGGCTGGATTTAATAATGAAGCGATTAAGGTCAGAGAGGACGCGGAATAATTTTACCCCACAAAATTCACAATGACTCTGTGTTCTGGGGAGAGGAGGCAGTGCCTGTGTAGCCGCTATGGACCTTTTTTTGTCCAACCCAGCCCTCTTTGATATTCAGGGAAGAACTGCACGAGGTTGGAATCATGGTACCTTTTCAGTAGGCAGAACACGTCTCAGCGGGATCCTCTGCCTCGCCATGGGTCTAAATGCTTACAAAGGGACTGCTTGTGCAGACTCCCCCAGGAAACCAGGCCACGAGCCCCAGCAGGCTCTCTGTCCCTCAGTGGTGCAATCCGGGCTTCCGTTCCTAAGGGCAGAGTGCAGAGGATGGGGGGTACGGGAGTCTGACAGACCTCTACTTAGAACTGAATGTTTTGTACAAGGAGAAGTAGTCAGGCGGGCATGTAACCAAATTAAAGTGCATTTAACACGGCGGGGGGGTTGGTGGGGATGCAGCTGTGTCAGATTGCTCATTCAGAACGAAAACAACACTCTTCGAAATCAGTCCCAACCCCCCCCCCCCCCCCCCCCATTGCGAGGCATTACAATAACACTAGCAGACACTGTTAACTCAAGTGTTGAATGCAAAGACGTTTAAAATTTGATAGCAGAGCCTGCAGGGACTGGGGTATCCACAGTATTGACATGTGGGGGGGGGGGGGGGGCGCCCTCACTGATATGACAGTGCTCCGGGACCCAGATCTTGAATGACAGCCTCATAATAGGATTCCTTCACTCAATGGCTCCTTTCCACAAAAATCCTGGAGAAATAAATGTGGATTTATATAGGAGGGAAGGCGGGTCAATATTGAACAGATGGCGTGCAGAATAGAACTGGAAATTATGTTACCATTTCATACCTTTTTCAAACAGCCGTCAAACATGGATCAAAAGAAAATGCGATTTTGAATGCAAGGATGTGGTAGAAACATTTATTTTTTTCAAACATGGAGATGTTACGCCTGCCCAACAGTAAAGATGGTTAGTTTATATATGTCAGGTGCAGTGCAACATGCATCCATTTCAATTTGTGTTGCTGTCTGTGACTGTGTGAATGGAGCTAATGAAGAGGCTGCAATAACCTTCCGTAGGGGCAAAATGATACTTAGCAATGTTTCTATCTTCTCTGTTTACCATTTAACCCAAAAGGGGCATCACAGCAGTATAAAAGCGCCTTTCTTGGCCCTACTATAGATGAAGTAGCTTACCTCCTCCAGTTAAAGACCCAGTATGACGTCTACATTCTACCTGCTCCCTCATGGATTTTTTTTTCTGTTCTTTAAACTCACATTGTGACTACTCTGTTGTGAGACAAGGAGACAAAACAAATAAAAACCGAACGTATTTAGGGATTTCAGGTCTGTCTGGGTGAATCAGGGTCCTGGCAATACTTAGCGAGCCGTGGTGCACTGTGATCTGCGTTTTTGTTCGAGCCTTGCGCTGCTGCGGCACTGTCATTGAGCTAAATGACACGGCGGCAGCCAATAATGAGAACTGCTCATGTCTGAGGGATGGTAATTATATCAGCCCCTAACTTGCACAAAACGGGCTGCTTTATTTTTGTAATGACAAAGCTTTCGGACTAGACGGCTTTATTTCGCGGTATTATGCGGCGGTACTGCAAAGGTGATCAAAAGAGCCCCAAATATGAGAATACAATCAATGTCTCATCGACCGTGAACTGTTTACAAGATGTCTTTCAATTGCACATTTGACTGTAGTAGAGACTAAAGCAACCCACACCAGTGCAAAAGGTGGCCATCAACAGATTCGGAGCCCAACCTTCTTCCCCCGAAACATGCAGCAGTGGAGGCTGCAAGAAAGTGGCACTCAATTGGAGACATACTGAACGCGCTATATTTGTGTCTTTAGTGACTACGTGTCAAGATTTATTTGACAAATTCCTGACATGCATATCCAGCTCCGGTTGCAGCACTTCTGGTTTACCAGAGAACATAACGGCTATGCATATTTCATAAACCAGCACGAGGAGCAGGCTTAGTACTTTTCAGAGAGGTAATGGTACATTCCAATCAAAGAATGGCTGCTTCCAAACAGATACTGGTACCTCCCCATGAGCAATAATAGCAGCAATGGATGATCCTTCCCGTATGTGGACACAGTTCTCAGTATAATGCATGAGTCTAGTGCATCATCGCCGTGGTCCTTCAGAACCTCAAAAAAAAAACCCAACGTTTTCTGCATGGACTCCAGCTGCCATATATTAATCAGTTCTTAACTTTGAGCTCTGCCTTTACGCAGTCCTTTCGTTCCTTAAAACTGCTAACCCTTCAGATTTCTTGCCTCAGGGGTCCACGTTAATGTAAGGCTGATTAAAGAAATATTCATAAAACAATATAATGTCAAATTAAAAAGCTGGTTGATTTCTATATTACACATAGTCATTACAGATCATTAAAAACGGTGCTCAGCGCCTAATTCAATTTAACACATGGACAAAAGCATTTGACTAAGCAGAACCATAATTTGCCATTATACGAACAGGGTTGGAAGCATTCTTTTTTTTTGCCAGCGTAGCATGAAAACCAAAGAGGGGTTTCGATGTGGGAGTTGAGTTTTCCCAAACGGTTCTTTCAAAAAAGACAAATGCTGTTTGAATGCCGCCTTTAACCACAAGGTCTTTTTAATAATTGCGCTTCATTGTTCTCGCTGGCATCTGAAAAGGGAAAATAAAAGCTTGCATAACAAAGCCTCGCGCAGCCTGTCGCAGTCGACGCATTTTCCCATTGTGCTCCAGGAAGACCGCTCGTCATCTCCGGCGTCAATGACCATTCAGGAGGGGTGACATTCGCCTTGAGCACAGAGAACGCACTGATTCCGAACAGGCCGCGTTCTGAAAATGAGCCACATCGTACGTGTTCTTCCCATGCCGTGTACATCGGCATGCTGGCAGTGAATGGCCACACTTCTGAAAATCCCAGACAATTACCTATGATTACCCACGCCTTTGCCTGCACGCACTTACTACACTTTGCCGTACATGACAAAACTCCCCCTTCAGTGACAGTAGACTGCAGACTCTTCAGTATTTTTTCTCATACAGGCTTATATAACTGTATGGTATTTTTGAGAGATTCTTATCCCTGTTGTTGAGGTCTAATGGATTTTAACAAGAGATATTCTAGCATTTAACACTTCTTTGTTTTACTAAATCACAGCAAAAAAATACTGAGCTGCTTGATGGGCAAAATGATCCATGTAGAGGGTGAAAAGCAAACTATTTTAAAAAGCTTCCGACTTATTGGAATTTACCAGAATAAATAATGGAATTTGAAACGCACTTTTATAGTGACGCTAAGGTTCCCGTGAATGTATAACTCCATCGAATCCATAGACAAACAGGAAGATGTTTACATTTCCTAGCTTCGAATTCATAATTTCACAACTCAAGTCTATAATTGTACTTTCATTTCTAGATGTACACACTCACATATTTTTCAAATGCAGTGCATCTTAAATGCACTTTTACAGAGTTGCCATTTTCACGGTGGGGGTCAGAGCTTACCTCATTTTCTACACCTGAGATTGCAGTGATTCATGACAGCTGAGTGCCCCATGTGATGCTAAAAAAGATTACGCAAAGGAATTGTATCAAATTACATTTTTAAGTGGATGAAATGCATTGCCTTGTATTGCTGAATATTATCTATTGGAAATATGCTTCTTAAAGCGTGTAAGTAAAAGTATACTCTTTATTTATGGAAACTGCAGCATATCTGAAATGGCCCATCAAGGGTCCAAGTGCTTAGTTTTACTGTTTCGAAAAATATATTGTCTTTTTAAAATCTGAACTGAACCAGAAACCTTCAGTTTGTGCCCTTTACTGTGATACTACTTGCTGTCCTGTCTTTTCAAAACTACAATAACATGAGCAGAAGGGAAATATCGAAAAGAGAAGGAATTCTGCGTTTGAGTTAATGAACTGGCAGTTTCCCATGATGCAATCTGCATCCAAAGATGGTTAACTACAATCTTCAACACATTCCTTTCTAAAAATGTCTTCCATTAACATTCGGCACTGTACCAAGGACAAGCGGTTTTAACGCCGTAAGTGAAGTTGTTAAAGTCATTATGGGAATGTAAATGATGCCCTGTGATGAAGACCTTTGTTTCTTTGCCTGGCGAGCACAACACGAGACCGACTCACAAACTGTCTTTAGAAATTGCTGGAGCCGTTTGAATGAGCCAGATGGACAGCACCGTCACGTAGTGCTGAGAGACAATTATTTCTTCAATCAGAGTGCCTACCCACCGACCCCGTGGCTGCGAGCCGCTTGGCAAGAACACCAGCTGCAGGACACTCTTCTAACATTGTCCCCAACAAACAAACACACACACACATAATTTTACACATCATTACTGGGACTTCACACTGACTCACTCAATTCAATGAATAATCCCTAACCCCAACCCCAACCCAGTAAAAGAAATGATATTTGGCACAGAACAATTGTTAGGCTGTTTGGTGCTTATAAAAAAAGGCAGCAATGTTCAAAGGGGTCTCATTTTCAAGGTTTCCTATTGTTTTGATGTTCATTTCTACAAACACTGCACAGAAAGCTCATATGATTCCAAACAGAAGAGCAAAAGATTATGATTAGAATGGTATTTGCCAAGCCCTTCCTGCAAACCAGCATGTGTCCTATATAGATCTGGGCGTCTGCCGGTCTCCACTAAAACCAAAAGAGCTGCTGGGAGCCCGTGGTTCCTGTCAAATGACTGATAGAAGCACATCATCAGTGCGGTAAATTAGTAGAAATTCAGACAGGAAAGCTCACATATTATGTAGACACTGCTTCAAATGTTAGTTTTGCTACACCATTGTTGTTCTGCCCCGAATGATTAAATATTTCCTAGTTATCCGATTAAAATGGAATTCAGCTCTTTATCCAGACAAAGGCAGATTGACGATAGGCTTTAGAAAATCATATCTACGGCAGATGAAAATGTATTGGGAAACAAGGATTTTTGCTGACCAGAAGAAATTGGGACAAACCATGATGGGCGAGAGTGGGAAACAGTGATAAGGACAGACACCAGCGGAAACACCTAGGAACAATGTTTCATATGTCACGTTGGCCTGGAGTCTATCCTGGAAGCATGAGGCATGAAGTAGGGTACACCCTGGAAAGGATTCCAGTCTATCGCAGGGCAGTGACACTCACAGACACACACACACTCATTGTCTCATACAGTCAAACTATATAAGCAGTTTAGAGTCACCAATCCAGCTATAGCACTCACAGGACAGCTTCCTAAACACAGTGAGAACATGCAAACTCAACACAGACTGAACCAGATTCAAAACCACATCCAAACCTACGGCCTTAGAGCTATCAGACACCATCACTGTCCAAAGTGCAACCATTCTGGCATCTTCCATTTGAATCCATACAAAAATGCAAAATAGTTTTTGCAAAATGAACAACTTTTGGAGGTTTTGTAAAGCTGTCAATTGCCCGTGTGCTGGATGTTGCAGGTTTATATTTTTTAATTCTGCGTTAGAGCACATGCAATGACTGTAATGCACAATATTTGTTCTTCCACACAGTTCACTTCCTCACCACTGCACCCCTTCCAGCCAGAGCTGGCAGCACTGAGGTTGGCTGTGCAGTTGGATGCCCACGGCGACTTCCCTGTTGTACGCACTACGGTGTTGTACTCATCATTCTGTTCTGTAGTCCTGCTCGGGTGAAACATGCCACAGGCCGCTTCTGCGAGCACCTCCGTTGCACTTGTTTTTGTGGCACATGGCAGTGAGACATTTACCGGACTTCACTTTTTTCTTCCAGCTCACCTGTATATGGCGTGCGGCTCTAACGGTCTCCCTACATCACTGCGGTGTTCAAACAGCTGATGTATACAGAGATACTGTATCTCAGAGGCACCAGGGAATATGTAGGACGTTTATGCTGACTCTCACTGCCAGCGGCGCCGCTATAAAGAACTTTTCCCTCTTAAGAAGTAACTGATGGGAGTGATAGGTGCAAATGGGCGATTTTTTTAGTACCTGCCTTAAACGTGCTTAGTATATAAATGCTCAGCAGTTGGATAAGGAAGCAGACGACTGTCAAAATAAAACAAAATAAATCTGCCCCTTCTGTACCAGCCCAGCATTTTTGAGTGGTTATGCTGACCAGGAAAAATTCAATCTACATACTTTCCATACCTAACGGGGTTAATTCATCCAGTGAAATGTCACCATTAAGCAAATTCTTGTTATTAGGGAGATGTCTAACCATTATTTCTGATGGAAAAAAAACCTGGTCTCTGATTAAAATTAAACAAATAATTTTTTTTTTTTTTAATTCTGTGACACTAATAACACAAACCTATTTTATAATATATGTAACAAAAATTATTGCTTTACACCACTTCTCCAAATTATTAAAACTGGTATCATCAGAATATTTTTTGGACAGCCACCTTCGGACTCTGACTCTTACACTACAAGAGAAACACTTCAGATTGTTTACAACTATTCATATTTAAATAACTGAGTTAAAATTTCCATATTTATACTATTTCTTTTTTTTAAATCAGCATTGATTCTGCTGTTGTAGCTGTGGGTTACGTTTACCATAATAATTGTGATTGCTTGAGACTGCCAGTGTGACAAGAAGTAAGACATAAGAAGTATTTACAGTAGCTGGTTTTGTCATAGATGATCAGTCTCTACGAATTTTGCAGAGTGAAACGTATAGTAGGCACTGAATAAAATACCAGTTGTAGAAAAAAAAGTGATGTGATGTAATGAATAATAAGCCTGTTGTATGAAAAAACTGTATATTGTATGTTTTTTAAGTAATTGTAGTGGTTTTTCCATTGAAAGAATAGTGAATAACGAAAAAATAATGGAAGGGATCGAAGTAGCTCTGTCATATTCCCCGACCCAACTTAGAATGCTGAACGAAGCAGCTGGATTGTTTCATTATTGCTCGTAAGGCAGCAGTACAGAGGATAAGGAGCACTGGCCACAATCCTAGAAGTTCAGAGCAATAAACCAGACTCTGGATGGCTCATGAGCCACACTGCATATTTACGTACTCTGTTGACTGAGATGAATTGAATTCAGTTTTAAAATTAAACAGGCTGTTAAAATTTCATTAAAATCTCTCCGCTGAAAACGTATTATTTTGCAAGTGCGAGATATGTGAAGGAGATGGAGTTTTATTTCCTGTGCTTATCTGACGGTACCCACCAAGGTGAATGTTTCATATTGCATACATGCTAAAACGAATATAATAATCAAGGGTTAGGAAGCTCAGATACACAAGTGATGGCACAATGCTTCATGCAGTACAAAATAAAATACATTCTGCAGCAGTTCCCTAATAATAATGGATGCATCTCCTTTTAAAACTTATTCAAAATGTTCTCCTGATGAAAGGGAGTTTCACCATCATTAAGCACGAAAAGAGAAGGGAAAAAATGTAAATGTGGGAAGCAAGTTGATCAAACAGAAGGAAGTCGGTTCAAAAGACTGTTCAAAGCCCATCCATCCATACATCCAAGAGTAATCTCATGTCCAGGGCAGGGTCATGATGGCCCAGAGCCTATCTCGGAAACTTAGGGCGTGAAGAAGGGTGGGACCTGGATGGAGCAACTTGGACTTACACTTACGAATTCATACATACATAGTGGTAAATGGCTTAGCTTAGCTGAAATATATTTACATTTTTTAAGTCACTTTTCTCCAAAGTGACTTACAATGATTTACCCATTTATACAGCTGGGTAATTTTTACTGGAGCAATTTAGGGTAAGTTAAAGCAACAGCTTTATCCCCAGCTGCCAGCTGCCCTTTATAGTTTTGGACTGTGGGGATAAACCTACACAAACCCCATAAAAAATGCAAACTCCGTATAGAACCCACAACGTGTGAGGTACAAGCGTTACCCGCCCTTAATAAATAATTATCAATAACATGAATACAATGATATGAGCAATACTTAACTGGCTGGTGGGGGTGGGATTCTGAACAAACCCACAAAGACTAGCGCATACTCATGATTCATCTCACCCTACATGGTCCCACAGAGAGCACTGATGACAAAGAGAAAAATAGACCCACTCAAGCTGGAGCTAAGAGGAGGCTCGTGATGCACAATGGTCCCCATTCTGTATCCAGCAGCCCTCCTGCCCAATCAATCACCATGTGCTTAATCACGAGGTCATCTAGAGTGTGAACAAGGGCGTGCTCCGCAAAGCTCTGGAAATCCACCACGATGTCCCGACACAGCCGTTTCACTCTGAAGGATGCAGTTCATCATAAACAAGACTGAGAAATTAATTAATAGGTAAATGAGGTGTGGCAAAGAACAATGTAATTAAGACATCATTTGTAAAACAAATAAAAGTCATTTATAAATGGGCTATGCTGAGTAAGTCTATCGGCCCGTTAAAATGGACCATTTGGAACTGATTCAGTTCTGAAATGATTGATCAGTTTTTGCTTGAAAAAAAGTCTAGAACTGACATAAAATATGCTTAGCCACATTTTCAGCCACTGCTGATCTACATCTTCCATCAGCAAATAAAAATAATGCAAAGGTGCATACAAATGAATCCGTGAAATAAATAGTATTTTTTAAAATCTGGAATTCCTAAAAGATAAATGTTGTGAGGGTATATGCAAAAGGACGGACAGACGTAACAGAAGCAGTGGCTTCTTATGTACGGCACAAACATAATCAGATCCTGTGTGTTTCAACTGAAGTGCTGGTGTTAGGCTAATGTTGAGAGCAAAGGTTTTGTGGCGGAAAATGTCCTTAAAATGAGAGCTTTGGCATTCTTCCCTTGGTTGCAGAACGTGTCTCAAGTTGGGAAATTGCTCTTGGGTTCTCTGCTCTATACAGAAATCACACTGCGCAGAGAAGGTGCACTTTACAATAAAGGCGCTCTGCTACAAACTAGCTGCACTTTAAGCTGTTCTTACTACCTGTCCGTTTGTTGTCTACGCCTCCGGCAGAACACCTCCTATAAGTTTGGCGGCCGCAGACGGCTGCTCGGGGAAGATGCACACACTCCCTCGGGGACGGAAGCTCAAGCCACTACAGGCGGCGGGGAGGCAATGCGGGTTCGGTGGAGCTAATGCGGTAAATGTGTTGCTGACGTGCCGCAATTGCTGGAGAAGACGCTTGAAACGGTGGTGTCCCAGCGGTCCCTGGCCAGCAAACAAGGACAAGAGGCACGCAGTTATCTCTGCAAAATCAAAGGCCGAGCTTGTCAGAAGCTTCTGTTTGATTCAAGCGCTGCTGTGAACTACCTTTACAAGGACTCTTATGTGCCGAATGTACAGGACACCGCTTTTGCATTCCACAAGGCAGAATCCACTCTGTGGCCTCAAATTTAAATTTAGAAAATCTAATAAAATCAGTGCACGACACCCACACGATATGCATAAGCGGGTGAATGGCATCGAAAGGAGCCTGCATCTGCACTCACAGGACCAAGATTTCACTGGGGTGACATCACTTCAGACTCCGGGTCCCATTAGGACACCTTCTGCAGAGTGCGGAACGAGACATCCATGAAGACGGGCAAGGACGGGCCATGGGGTAAACAAATTACCCACTTCACGCACTTAAGTGGCACTGAGCTACTGAGCGGAAATATGAACGCAGTGACTTTGCGTATCACCTTGAGGAGTGCAGCACTGAACGGTAACCCCTGGTGGTCAGGCCTTCAGCGGCTTGAAGCCTTACGTGGGCTTTCCCAACACGGCCCATGATTCTACGTCACCGGTTTGCGTTCCAGGCTGATCATGCTGCTGTTTCCTTTGCCTGCCATATTAGAAACCCATCAGGAAACAGGGCTAGTTAGCAGAAACACACATCAGAAGTGGTAATCATTAAGTGCTAAAAAGTGGAACTGGCACGGAAAGAGATAAGGGCGCTGTGCTGACACTACAATTGATCGGCTGAAAAGAAAATTGGCCAGCAGGAAAGAAAGTCGAATGCAGGATGTCATTTCAACCCATCAGATGATTCTTATCCATCATCGGCGATGGCTCTCTTACAGTCAGGATACGACTGGAACCATCCGGATGCAGGCAGAGCTCCACATGCAAGCAGCACTGTATCGGAAGGCAGCATCGAGAGAAAGAGGTCCGGCTCTGTACCGATAGCTGTGTTATTCATACACTTTTGGCTCCTTGGGGGGTGCGGGAAGTGCAGGAACTGAGCAAGAGTCCCTGTGCCCAGTGTCCCATGCTGCGGCCCGTCTGGTCCTCACCAGCATCCCGTCTCTTCCGCCCCGTTCCGCTCTGATAGTCTGCCTCTACGAGACAGCCAATACGTGCTGTTGATGTGGGAACATTTTCGCCGCTAGGAGCTCCACCGACTTCCTTACGGGAACAAAAACCCTTTTTACTGCATTCTTCAGATCTCAGTGAGCTTACATCTCAGCTTTTAAGAACTTCTTGTAGAACGCATACCAGAGGTAAACCACTGGCTTTGAAATACCAAGGACACTGGGGTATTTTTAATTATGCATATAGTTAAATTTAATTATCTTGAATGACTTACACAGCAAATTATTGAAGACCTGCTTTCTTCTAAAAAAGAATGATCTGCCCTGGTTTTAGAAATAGTTGCCTTACTTGGTCGAAGTTTCCGAGTCAGCAAGTTCTTAGGTTGTTTTCCAGACGATGAGAAGCCAGACTGATTGCAAAACGATCAAGACATCTGAGAAAACAATAACAACACTACAATTTACAGAATTATAACAAAATCAATAGTGAGGGCAATTCACTGAAATAGAGTCCATTATGTGACACCAATTTAAGGGTTAATTAAAGGCTGGCATCCTTATCGAGTTACACCACAGCTCCTTGAGCATGCTTACAGACTTGTCACATCCCTCCAGTTTTAATGTCCATCTGATTAATTGCTCTTCAAAGCAATTTGAGAAGAGAATATAAAACTCAGTCACACGGAACCCTGAAGTGAATTTAAGCCAGTAGTTATGAAATGTTGCCATAATCAAACGTACATTAGGCCTAATTTAGGTGTAATCATCTTATTCTCAAGTGGTCATGTATAATAAATTGAAATAATGAGAGAACTATTTCTGAAGCAGAAGCAAGTTTCGGTGTGTGAAAATTCAGCACAAAGTGAGACTTCTAGACAAATCCACATTCTGGGCCATTCTGAGACGCTGCTGGGAAGTCAAACGTATTGCTGCTGAATTCTTTGTTGACTTTGAATGTTGAGAGAGCAGAATGGAATTAGTTTGAAATCCTTGATGTTAAGCATCAATGATGTTCATGCTGGATTTATTGTGCCAGAGGACAAACAACTGACTTGGAAAAAATTTTCTCTCCATCTTCGAGTTATGATGGAGGTGCTCTGCACTGAAAACCTTATTGACTGTTCTGCTGAGTGAAAATTATTAAAACTTCTTCATTAGCAACTTTCCTTCATTATTTGAAAACCAAAGTGGAATCTTGGCATGGGGTGGGGTAGCACTGACTGGACAGCCTCCCAAGTGGGAGTTCCAAGCCATCTCTCATGTAATGAAGAGAAGCTGCCTTGAAAAGGATCGTTCAGGACTAGTACATGAGGAAGCTTGTTGGAAGAGCTGGGGACGATGGACAGAGAGGTGATGGTGGATGAGTTGGACTTTTTATATGACAATACCGGTTTCAACTGCTGTTTTTTTGGTCCAGGGTTCTTCTTGAGTTTAGAGGCCACATCTCCTATTTTTGGTATGCAACGGTACATATGTTTTTTCCTTGCGGATTACTTATACACATTTTGCTTTGCTTAAAACATGCGGTTTCATTGCTCTGTACATGTACTTGACCACCTCCACCCATTCTCCTTCACATTTTTAATTCTTTCTAATGACTCACTGTATGCAATGCATTTGCTGTATGAAGAACATTTTTGCAAAGTAAAAAATAATGGAATAAAAATAAAAACTCAAAGGAATCCACCAAAAATCTTGAAATGAATGTCACTTCATGATAAGTTTAGGTAGACATTCTCCAGTTCACTAAATACACTAAGTATACAGTGTATTGTCTATTTGCAGACATTACTGGTCTTTCAAATATTTGATTACATACAAAACACGACCACAGTTCTCCCCAAATATGAAACAACATAAAGCATAAATGTGCTGTGTCAGACCGTATTCTCAGATTCAGACTCCACTTAAACAAACTATAAAGTGATAAACATTCCTGATTGTTAGAGTGAATAGTTGATAGGTGAAGTAACAATTTTTGCACATGATGGAATATCCTGTTGAAAAACAAGTTATGTATTCGCCACATACATGGAGGAAGAATAATGTCACCAACACCAGTAAATGAATAATGATTCAAGGACCAGTAAAGCAGAAAATGGAATAAGAATTAAAAAAAATACAGAAATGCACACCAAAAACCTGCCTTTGCTCATATCCCCCTCCTTCAGCACATTGTCCCTTTCCCCACTTTATTTAATCTAACCTGAGGATTTCATTACGTCGCAGTTACACCGAATCACAGCATGTCACAGAGAAGCATAAGAGTCCCGAAATGTCCGGATCACCTGAAGCAATTTCCAATATCGTTGCAAAAGACAGAACCGCCCTGAATATTCTGTGTCACTGCAAAGGGAGGTGATAAGTAACTGCCGTTGTGAAGTGACACAGTTTTACTTGTAAAATACCAAGGAATAACAGGCCTGCAAAAGGCAGTGTATGACATTGTTTAATGTACTCAACCATACGACCGTTTGCTTCCTCTACAAGCTGTTTGGGCATTTTCTGCCTTTGTAAATGTAAATTCACACTCATTGAATACACTTCCCTGGGGGTCTGAACTCACACTATGCAGCTTCTGATAACCACACACTCCAGTTCTCAGTCCCTGACTGCCTCAGTCGTGGGTGTGCGGTCATAAAAATGCTCAGTGCATAGACGTTTGACCACAGCTGTACTTTGCCTACCATGGTACAACATAAAATATACAAATAGATGAATGTTATTGCTCTGTATCTTACACTGTAGATTAGATGCATGACAATGATGTTGTTCAGACATTCTCTGCATGGACTATATAGAAATGATTTCAATTCCATGACTGCATGCATTTCTGTGGAGGTCTCATTCATACCAGTACCTTCACTTGCATGGTTCACCTGAAGAAAAAGCAGACAGAATAACCAAAGAGCAGATGCTGCTTTTGCTCACCTGTCTTCTCCTTTCTTGTGTCCACCTATGCCCTAGCGCTGTGGCTCTGTGGCATGTTGAAGGAAAGCATTGAAGTTTTGGTTCAGACATGGGGTTACCGTGGGACACGATTCAGAAGAGTCAGAAGAGGTCAGGAGAGGTCGCCTGCAGTCATGTTATAACACAAGGACACCTCTAGCACGCATTCTTCAGTGGCATATGAATACTTGTAGAACACCCCAACCCCTGGTCAACAGTGACAGGTAACACACTGGACACTTTGCCCTTGGAGAGGTGCATCTGGCTGATGTTGAAAAATGTCAAGGACCAGAGCAGGAGGAGGAGGGAGATGAAGAGAGTAAGTTATAGCATTAACGTTGTGCAGTTTAAGGGCAAGTTTACCCTAAGGGTGCAGTTTACTGTGCATAATAAACCCAGAGAATGAATAATCCCAAAAGAACTTATCATAGAGGGATCTTTCCAATATTCGCCGTAATGCCTAATTAAGCAGAGATATCAGGTTGGAAGGCAATGAACACTAGAATGACTTTTAATTGCAGCCTAAATTAAATGTAATAGAGTGCCAGAAATGGAAGTCTCTTTGCAAAAGAAAAAGGAAATATTTAAAAAAATAATAAGATAAGGCAAAAATGCTTATAGAATTCTGTTCCTCAAATTCCCTATTGACCCCATGCTGAATACATCAAAGCGCACATTTTTTTTTAAAGTGTAGCTTTACTGTTATCAGTGCTTAGTGTGGTCTTCGTACTCCATTCACTCAATAGTGTGGTCACCATACTCCAGTCACCCAACAATCTGGTCATCATTCAGCTGACTTCCCGGTGTAATCATTATACTTCTAAACTTCACACAGTAGTCATTGTACCTGTATACTTCATAGTGTGGTCATCATACTCCATTGAGTCAATAGTGTGGTCATTGTACTCAATGACTCCATATTATGGTTACTGGATTCCACTGATCGCATTGTGTTATCTCAGTTCTGTAAAATGAAAAGCCGAACCTTGTCTTTCTGCACAGACTTCATAATGGGAAGTTAATTAATTGTCTAGCTCCAAAGGTTATGGTACAGAAGTGCACTGAAAACCCTTGCATTAATTACATGTGTTAAACTATACACAAGCAGGTACATGGAATTAGAGCAATAGGGTTCAGCTAATTACAACAAAACAAAAGAGAAACATTTGCCTTGTTTCCATGTGAATTAATCGACCCCGAACACAAACGTGTGCAACCTCGATTAATTAATCACTAAGGCACATTGATGTCACACGGTCTCCTGCTCCCATCGGGTTCAGGTGAGTTTTGGAGCAACACTACGGCTTGATTTTAGTTCTCCTTTTCATTGGTGGCTTCCACCAACTGGGCAGGAAGCGGGGAGCACGGGGGTGCAGACCATTGACTGGAGCGCAGTCTTTGCTTTTTCCCGCTTGTGGGGGGGTCTGACATTTACACCTCCCAGGACTCACATGGCTCTAGGGCCATTGACAGCTCACCGCTTCTCCCTCCTGAGCCCTGTGACAGAACTCTTAAATGCCAAAGCTGAAAGACTGAGGTGTTACTCTTTCCTGTGAGATCCATAAACCAATAAATAGTACGGAAAAAAAAAAACAAAACAGAAAAAACTAAATAGGAAGATAGTTCAGACTGTCATTGCTCATCTAAGGTCTTGTATTTGGAACATGTACATGTTTCAGACAGCAATTACACAAAAAAATTACATATGTGTTTACTCTTGCAGCAGATTCCCACGGAAGTAAACAAGGAAGACAAAACTGTTTTTGTTTTCCGCTTGCTATCCATAGGCTCTGTTAATGGCGTTCACTTTTCGTTCTGGGTGGTGAATTGATCTTCCAGTCAGCCAGTGGAGAGGCTGTCAATACAACAGGCAGCTCACGTTGCTCGCAGAACACAGAACCCACATCCATCACCAGAAAAAGAAAGTCTTGTAGGACCAAATCCATATGTTGCTAAGGAATCTCAGAACATCATATAAACGTGTTTCTGTTTGCCTTCACATAGACCATCAATAAATGAGTAGGACTGTAGGATTGTCAAGGTGTTTCAGTGTGGCCTGCAGGGAGGTGGACAGCTAGTTGCCAACAGACATATTTACAAAGAACAGGAAATATGAGAATACGTGATTTCTTTTTCTCAAAAACTGCATTACCATATACGATTCCAAGTCTCATGTTGAGCCAAATATACAGGTGGTCCCTGATTTAGGATGGTTGGACTTAACGATTTTTTCGACTTTACGATGGTGAGCTGGCGATAAACATTCAGTAGAAACCGTACTTAAAATTTAGAATTTCGACTTTTTCCTAGGCAAGCGATATGCAGTGCAATACTCTCTCGTGATGCTGGGCAGCGGCAGCGATCCACATCTCCCAGTCTGCCACGTGGTCACTATACAGATACCCCCTATGTCAATGTTGTGTTTTGTGCATCCATAATGTCACAGAAATGCCCATCTCTGTCTCCTGCTACTGGTGGGGAGAAGAAGAGGAGGACAATTACTCTAGAGGAGAAACTTAAGATAATTGCCCAGCATGAAGGTGGCAAGCACGTAAAGGCCATTGCATGTATGCTAGACTATTATGTTCCGTAGGTTAGGTGTATTAAACGTATTTTTGACTTACGATATTTTTGACTTATGATGGGTTTCACGGAACGTAACCCCATCGTAAATCGGGGACCACCTGTACATATAAAAGTATAGCAAAGACAAGCTTTTGACTGATTATGACTTCTTTATCTTTCAAAAAGATATTTTTCTTTGTGGAATGTCAGCACAAGATCTGTTGTTCAAGGTTTACTGGTTTTGTGTGGAGTGAAAAGGATCACAGACAATCACATGAGCCTTACATGCTTAAATACAGCACAGACCTCTGTGATCCAGATCTCACAGACTCAAAGGTCAAGGTTCCTCATCACTTGAAGACTGTAGATACATCAAGGACTATGTCTTCCCCCTTCACTCCTACATAATGGAAGTTGGGCAATAGCGAAAATGGACAGTAAATTATTTGGGAAAATGAACCCCAGGCTCCTAGCCAGCATCGGGATTCACTTTCAAAATGCACCTTCGAAATGATGCTTTCAGACACTACATGGCATGCCCATTGTTTCCCACATTTCCATTTCCAAAGTGTGGAATTAATGGAGTCTCGGGTTGTTGGCTCCTCTCCTGCCTTGCATTAGCTTACTATGGACTTTAACAAGAATTTCGATTTTGCTCAGCATTAAAAAAATCAAGCGAACTGGATCTATAAACACACTAATAGCATTCTCTCAACACTGGGGCTCATCCACCTTCTGAAACAATTCATTCGGGTAATCAGTCAACTTTAGGTTTGACTCTGAATGTTCAGGCACCTGAAGTAGCTTTCAGTCACACATTTTGGACACATCTGTCCCATTCATAAGCCGGAGGTATCTGTTCCAGTGGTGTAAGAGATGCTATTGGAGCTCTACAGCAGAGTAGGCCTCTGCTCTTCAATCCTAGGGGTAAGCAAACCTGTAATTGGTTTAAACTTTGCGCTGGTTGCCCAGGTATCCCAGCGCTTCATTTCGCTAAAAGGTCAATATCAATAAATCCAGTGTTTGAAGAAGGAAGCTATCTTCAGACCTCTTCATCTCTTTAGATCTTAGGTAACGGAGGGACAGACAAGGGGATGGGGTTTGGGTGGGTTCAGAAGAAGAGATCTGAATTCCAAGACATACATGGCTATCCTCACAACACTTGCTTATTGCTAAGAACCTCTGGAAGAAGAGGTCAGATTCTTATATCACTGCAAACCTGCTGCTCTGCTGCAAAATGAAGCCTGACCTCATCTTACAGACATGGATAGGGATCTATGCAGGACTGGCATAATAAAAAGGACCGAGGCAGCTATCGAGGGATGCAGGGTTGGGGAGAGGGGTGGGACAGGTGGTCAGGTCTAAAGCAGAGTAAGGTTGGCACGGATCTCTTCCACTGTACAGAAAATGATGAAAGATTTAAAGTGGAATTGAGCTCAGGGTCCTCCTGACCGCTTTATTTCAATACGCCTCCGGGTGGTACTTTCATGATTGCCACGGCGGCTAGCGAGGTAAGGTCCAGTAAATGAGCTGGAGCACAAAGCGTGCACACTGCTCAGGATTATTCCTGTTTGCACTCTTGCCCCTGCTCCAGCTGGTTAATCTGAAGTCTTGAAAGCACGTCGAGCTTCAAGGGCTCGGCAAGTTTTCACATAAAGCTAATTGAAGGTCTTCTCCTCCATAACACCGATACGGTTAAAGACGTGCTCCGTTGATGTGCTCTGATCCTGTCTTCTGTTCTCAAATTATAACACTTCACCTGTGTACTGCTGGAACCATCTACTTGTCAGGTAGCCAGTGCTGAGCTCAGATCAGACTGAATCCACAGGTCTGAGTGCCCCCTGGCCCAGCTCCCTGCCTCTCCCTCTCCCCAGAGCTTTTCACATTCGCTCACAGGGGAATGGATGCAATGAACAAAATTCTGTGCCAAAAATGCTCAGCTGAGACTAGCAGTGGACACACTGTCATGTCCACACTTGCCAGTTTGTGACGCTTACAACACAATGCAGGTGAAGGACATAAACATTCATTACTGCAGACCAGCTAAAGCATATCAGTTATTATGGTGTCATGCTAATAAAGGAACCAAAATCATGTTGCTGAATTGCTTGGTTAATTAGCTAAATGCTGAAGTATTCACTACAACAGACATAAAACACTTCATTTGTGGACCATAGCTGTGCTCCAGCTTGCTGGGACCAGAGCAGGTTGTAGGTGAGTTCAGCTGATCCCCATTGTTCTAATTCCACGTACCTAGGACAGGTGATAACTTTTGAATTAAAGGGTTTCCGTGCACTACGCTGACGTGAGAAGATGCGCTTTCCTGCCTTCTGAAATTGCGAGGTCCTCTTTGCCGCGGACAGAAAGGGGTTTGACAGCAGTGACCCGAGTCCAGCAGAGCTGATCCAAGTCGACGTGTCCTGTCTGTCGGCGGTCTGCTGGCAAGTAACGTATAATGTTACATAAAAGCAGCGTCAATAGACCCCCCAAGGAATATTTCTGTCATGGCCATCTATGAGGGAAGGAGGGAATGAGGAATTTGCCCAGAAGGTTTTTTAAGATTTTTATCACAGATGTGTTTAGCTGCTCATTTCAAAATTATGTCTCAACTTTTTTTATAAAACCTTTTTTGAAGAATGGAACAAATTATTGTATTATTATGATATAATGCTGCAATATTATTTCATTTTAAATTATTTAGCTAGGGAATAACAACGTGGTCTTTAGTGCACCTGTTATGTTTAAATTTCCTTGTAAAAAGTCCTTCAGCTGGATGAGCATTCTTGGAAAAAAAAATTTAAAAAAAACCTTTGCAAAAATGGGAAAGCTGACTAGTGAAGTGTAGGATGTAAATTAAAATTCCACTCACAGAGAATCTGATTGAAGTCCGGGAGGAACTGGCCGAGCTGAACGCCAGCTGCGCAAGCTCATCTCTCCTGTCTCCGATGCAAAAGCCCAGAGCCTAACCAGTGCATGCATGCACACACACACACACACACACACACACACACACACACACACACACACACACACACACACACACAATCGCACAGACATGCGTTTTTATTTCATTGTGGGGACTTCATATTAACTCTCACTAGAATGAAGAAAATATTCTCTATTCCAAAAACTCAGAAACAGGAAAACTGATGTAAACACAAGATGGGGACAGGGATGGTGGTGGACGGAAGTGCAGAGTTTATGAACTGAAACAAGTGAACACAAGCTAAGGTAGCAAGCTGGGACTATACACACTGGAATAGAAGAGGATGAGTGCTAATTTGATCAGAGGACACCATGTGGAATCTGAATAGCCAGACAAGATTATCCTGTTTCCTGATTTGTGATCTGTTTTTGACATTTGATCACTTTCCACAGCTGCTTGTCCTTGTCAGGATTGTGGTGGTCTGGACCCTATCCCGAAATCACTGGGTGGAAAGCTAGGAGGAGCGTACCCTGAATGGGAAGCCAGTTCACTGCAGGGCAGCAACCACTGTAAAGGGACAGCTGGCAGCATAGTGGCTAGAGCTACTGCCTTTGGATCCTCCAGTTGTAGGTTTGATCCCCACCTTTGGCTGTAGTACCCTTGAGTAAGGTACTAATCCTAAATTGCTACTGTAAAATTACCCAGCTGGAGAAATGACTGTAAGCTTGTAGCAATTGTGACCTTAACATTATAAGTTGCTTTGGAGAAAAGCATCAGCTAAACCAATAAATATCAACATACACACAGTCACACACTATGAACAATTTAAATTGAGCCCAAACAGCCCAGGAACTGTGAGGCAACAGTGCTGCTTGCTGTGCCAATCACATTGATAATGTGCTAAAATAAGCTCATTATCATTTTAAAAAGCAAGTTGATTTGTAGGGACATCCCCCAAAAAATGTATTTTTCAGGGTTTCTACAGAAAGGTCTTCAGAAGCTTAGCAAGCTCTGTATACATATACTGTACATACGCAAAGAGAGAAGGCTGATTTGAAGCAGAATAAAGGGCTCTAATAATTTTAGGGATGCATGAGAGTTTTGATATGGATGGATCAGACCTGGAAATTTCCTTCAGGCAACTGACCATGCAGAACAAGGTGGAATGAGGGCAGCTACAGAGAGCGGAGGAGTGAGCAGTGATCACGATCTCCACTGGCCACCAACCCACTGGGCAGAGCGAAAGCGGTCAGAAATCAGTAGGACCACACCACTCACCAACCGTGACATGACACACATTTCTAAACTTGGATGTGCCTGGCTGCGTGTTTCAATTTCAACTAAATAAGGTGGTCAATCGAAGCTGACCGATGCCACTCTTTCCCGCCCGTAATTATGGCACCCCTTCTGATCCAAAGCAAGGAGGTGGAAACGCTATTTTTTAATCACAGTTTTGTTTATGGAAAAGAGAAAAGGACAATGGGAAAAAAGGTTAAGATTAACATAGCCTTTAAATTTTACCCAGAATTGCTCTTTCAAAGTCAACAGCCCGAGACTTCAATTTAAAATTGTAATTTAGATCTGCTGTGTTGGGTAAAGGCTTAAGGGACACCTCGTTTTAAACATGAATGTGCTCTCACCAAACACTGAAGAAGCTTTTGAGTTTTGTTTGCTCCAAGTCTTCAGTTGTGTGAGTCAATAGTGCAGTTTGGCCCAAGGTGGGATGATCTGTGAGATGCTGAGTGCCCACCGTGAGGTTGGTGGGTTGAGGGTGAGGCCCACAGGAACATCTGTAGGATGAGCACAAATAACCAACTTCAATCAATGACAAAAGAAAGACTTTTGTAACAAATGCAGAAAACGAAACAGAATTCTGCAACCTGAACACGTTTTTACATTTTATTCACTTTGCTAATCGCCCTTATCCAGAGTGACTTACATGACCATTGTTGCAAAACACAATACACGAGGCACAAATAACAGTGTAGAACAGGGCAACAACACTTGCAGCAGTGCTATTAATCACATATGTATCCTCATTAATCAAACAAGGGTATTGGTTTGTTAACCGGCGCACGTGCTATAGAAGAATATGAAGGCGGGAGGAAACAATCATGGAAAAGCAAGGAAGGAGACTTGAGCAGAATTCAATTCCCTTTGGCGCTCACTACCGAGAATTAGTGGTAGGTGTAATCAAGTTAGAGGGGGCGCAGTGGCGTGGTGGGTTGGACCGAGTCCTGCTCTCCGGTGGGTCTGGGGTTTGAGTCCCGCTTGGGGTGCCTTGTGATGGACTGGCGTCCTGTCCTGGGTGTGTCCCCTCCAGCCTTACGCCCTGAGTTGCTGGGTTAGGCTCCGGTTCCCCGTGACCCCATATGGGACAAGCGGTTCAGAAAATATGTGTGTGTGTGTGTGTGTGTGTGTGTGTGTGTGTAATCAAGTTGTGGAGGAAAAGTACCAACTCAAACAGAGAGTATGTAGCTGTGCACCACAAGTCTGAGACTAGTTCCTAGTGTAGCAGCATGCTGGTTTAACCAAAGCTGGCCTATAAAGGCCTCTAGGGTGACCACAAAGGCAGCATGCTAAGCACAGTTGGAAAGACTGTGGAGGATGCATAATCAAAGCATTCCCTTCAAAGCCAGACCACAATGTCCTGGTTCTACTGTGTCACACAACCTGTAATACACTAACCATAAAATGCCTGCCCCTCAATATCCCATAGTTAAGGTTAACCCATAAACAATAAGGTAGCATGGTGATGCAATGAGTGATAGTAGTGTCTCACAGCTTCTGGACTGTGGGTTCAAACATGGTTTTGAATCCAACTCAGTCTGTTTGAAGTTAATGTGTTCGCCCTGTGTTCATGTGGGTTTCCTCTGCATGCTCTGGTCTCCTCCAAAAGTCCAAGGACATGAGTTTCAGGTGAACTAGCGACTCTAGTTGCCTTCAGTGTGTGTATGAGTCAATGTTTGTGTGTGATTGACTTGCACTGGACTGGTGTTCCATCCTGGCTGAATCCTTCCTTACAATCTATTCTTCCAAGATTGGACAAGCACTTATTGATAATGACTGACAAATAAATAATAAGAAAACACTGCAGGTTAAACATGTGATGTTTTCAGAAGTCTGTTCTTCTGTTTCTGCTGATCTACCAGTGCACAGCTACATCCACTTTGCCCTTGTCAATCTCTCTACTTCTAGCAATCCTTGAAGATGCAATGGAAAGAAGACACTAATGGCTGCGAAGACCTGCATTGTGAAGTTGCCATATCACTCTCCCTTCCACTGGAACGTCTGCATCTTCCCCTGATCTGCGAGGATGAGAATTGTCTCTCTCCAGGGACAACTCAGCTCAGGCAGGAATCGATCCTGCGGTCCAGTCACTGCTGCCATGCCCCTCCACTCTCTACTCAATACTGAATGGATTTCTTCTCTGTTTTTCATGGAAAACAAAATGCCTCCTGTGGCTACAGTCCAACCTTCAGAAAACAAGGAAAGAAGCCTGCAGGAAGACAGGGACGAAGGTGTGTAAGGGTTTCTACATCTGAGGGTTTATGTGAGTACGTGCTGCCTGTTGTGAGTTGTGTGTGTGCACATGTGCACACATAAGGGAAAAAGCTCTTTCCAATGGTGCAGTACCCTTGAGCAAGGTATTTACCCTAAATTACTCCAGTAAAACTACCCAGCTGTATGAATGGGTGAATAATTGTAAGTAGGTTAACACTGCAAGTCCCTTTAGAGAAAAGCATCAGATACATGAACAAAGGTAAATGTAAAGGGTTAAATTGTCCCTCATGTTGGTCCAGTACTGCTTCAGGTGGGATTGAGGGGGACCAGAAAAGGACAAGCCTTGTCTTGTTCCATTTACACAGGCAACAGTTACTGGGGTATATCAGGGTGACACTAATACAAAACACAGTTTATAGCCCTTATTTTATGGAGTATGTAAATAGACATGTTTGTTGATTCTGTAATTTTTCTTTGCATTCTTCTGTTTTTGAGGAAGCATATTTTCATGTGATACAATTTAACTTAGTTATTTATTTGCCTGTCCTAGGATGACACTGTGAGACACCTTCGAGGGAGTCCTGTGTATTTAGCACACAGTGAGATATTTAATGAGGGCAGTAAATATTCCTTGCTCAGGGTTTCCACCCATTAAAGTTTCTACCCCATAATCTCCTAAATACTACAAATCCAAGTCTCTCACTTAGGGCCAGCCTGATAGCTAATAATTGTATTATTTGTTACTGTTCTTTTTTAATATTAAACTGTCTGAAATTAAAAATTAAAAAAAAAAAAATGTAAGGAAAAGTTTCATTTAATCCAGTAATCCTTTTTGCTTTCACTGTGACATTACTTTTAGGAGTTCTCCCCTTAACTGCATAGCTGCTTTGCATGTGACAGCCTCATAGAGCGTAAATTACAGTAATTTAACCTTTTTAAAGTTCACATCACTGTCTTCAAGTTAAAAATACATTAGCGGGTTGTGAGGCTACAGTTGCCAGTTTCTTGTGTGTTTTTAAATATGTATTTTTATTCAGCACTGCGAGTGAACAGGAAGATTTCCAGAGTCTGGCAACCTAAAGGTCAACAGCTGCGAAAATTATACTTTGGTATGAGATGATCTAATCTATCTTGTACTGCCTATGCAAAAGATGTCCCCTGAAGTCTGCATTAAATACCTGCAAGTCAAATAAAACAGATACAGTATGTTGAAAATCTGGGAAGGGAAGTTTATACACTTCATTAATGTTCTTTTATCTATGATCTGCTGTGAGTTATTGCAACTCTTCACTGAAAACCACTTAAAACTACGCAACATGCAAAAATCATAGCTTCACAAAAATTAACTCTGCATTCCTCATAGCTGAAGTCTTTAGACTCCATCTCTGTCTTGGAAAATTAAAGAGGGGCTCCGTTGCTATCACCCTTGAGAAAAGTTTTTTTTTTTTTTTCTGAATTACTTCAGTAAAAATATCCACATGGGTTAAATTGTCACCTGTCCAGGTTTCTTCGGACAAAAGGATCTGTCAGGCAACCAGTTAACCAGAAAAGGTTTCTCATCTTGGTGTGGTGTGCCCACACTACTGCGGGTTCAGCATCTCCAGCCTCTAGCTGTTCTCCTCGAGTGTGGGGTCACCTGGTGCCAGAGACGAGCCCATCCTTCCATTAAACCACACATACCTCCACCTGCCAGTAGATCCAGCACCAGGTCCTTGCTGAAACATGCACTCATTTGCTGTGGACTTTGTGCACCTACATTCACACATTTTTACAGTAATTTCTTCCAAATTGTTCACTTTTTGTCTGTGGAGTCAATGATAATATATATTTGCTTTACATTGCGCCCTAAACAACAGGAGAACGGTTCTTTTCTTTCTCAGTAGTGCTTGCTTTTTAATTTGCACTTATCTGGGGTAAAATAAATGCATTATTTAGCATTAAATTGATCTGTAAATTTATTTTTCAAAGTGCTTATTAAATATTAATCGACTTTTCACCCCCTTCCTCATCAGACAATGATGCAACTTTGCCCCCTCTGGGTCCTCTGTTCATCTCCTGATCAGCCCTGTTTGCAGAGCTGAACAAACACTCGCAGTGCTTGTCATAGCTCTTAAACGTGATCCATACCGTCATCAATAATGCATAGCTCCTGGTTCTGAGTGTGACGCTCGTCAACATGAACCACAACGTTCTCACAAATAAATCTTCTGTATAATAAACAAGATACGATTTCACGTCATGAGCCCCCCCCCCTCCAGCTGCGCTGTTTTTTGGTATCTACAGAGACCCAAGCATGAATCTTCCAGAATTCATAATCCATTTCTGCCCAAGTCCATAAATCTTGTAACTCTGGCCTGTAACAATGATGCAGCATCAGGTCAAGGTGAAAAGCAGAGATGTTTTTTAAGGCTGCATCTGTGTACGACAAACAAAACATTACACATTTATTTATGTGAAAATCCACCAAGGGTCATATAAACAAAGTATACATCTATATGTGCCGTCAGATGTTCAATTTAATCAGACAACTTTAGAGTTATGGGCAGCACACTGAAAAAGATCAAACTAAGGAGTAAAACTCATGTTAGGTACTCTCTGCATCCCCTGAATGGTTACTCAAGCTGAGCTCTGACCCCCCATCCCAGCCAGTGCCCGGCCTCCCATATACGGTCTACTAATGCCTAGTAAATCTCATTTCAGGTCAGAGTGGCATGATTCCCAAATCCAAGATGGGTTGGGTGGATGGCTGCAGTTCACCAACAGCCACTTCCTCTTTGGATTGTTGGGCAAGTGGCTGACCGTACATGCAATCTCCCACCCCCTCAATGCTCTTGGCTGATGGACAGCTCTGATGACAGCTTTTATCAAAGGCGTTCATTGTGTATAATGAAAATTTTCTCCCCTCTTTATCACACATGCACACACACACGCACGCATACACGCACACAGAGAAGCAGAGTTATAGTGTTTGACAGACTCCATCTAAATCTCATCCCTTGCGGGCGATGCACCAGATCCCTGCCCTTGTTAGTGAGATCACAGCTGACTTTGCCAAATTCTGTACCCTCACGCATTACATCCTTCAAAACAACTACACAACATTTTCCCGAGACCATACATGGTGCCCTCTGTGGACAGGCACACGGCAGTCCAGCGGGGGTCAGCTATAGCGCTCCCGGCTCCCATTTGCCATGCCCTGCTGTGTCCAGCACTGCATTAAAATAGAGTCCTCACACAGAGGGACTATGGCACCTTGACTTGACATACACTGTCTGGGGAAATGGCTCTCTCCGCCCTCGAGCTGTGGAGCTCTCACAGGCCGTCATGGCCTGCTGCCCCCGGGGAGAGGAATGGCTCGGTGGTGGCGGCCAGCTTAACAAATGTGGACTAGGCTGGTAGAAGAGCGCAGCGGAGGAGCATTCTAGATGGGCAGAGAGGGATCTTCTCATTGAGTTTCCCCTCCGACGTTCCCAGGAGAACTCTGCAAGGTTCACATCAGTGCCCTCAAGCCAAGCCCCACAGAGGTGAGCTCCATGCACTTCCACTATCATTGCCTCCTGAGATTCTGGAAAAGTCTTTTTCATGAAGGTGTGACTTAATCAGGTGGGCAGGCTTCAAACATTCAATCTCTCATGCTTCTTTTTAATCCCACCATATACTTTCAACACACACCCGTCCACTTCAAATCCCATGAATACCTGAGTAAAGCAATGTCTCCTCTTGAGGAATTTTAGAAAAACATCATTAGCAGGAAGCAGAAGGCCACATCCCGCTTCCTTGAACAATATAACAATATTCAATGCATAGGGGGTGGGGGGGAAATCCCCAAAGCCAAAAAGTTTTTAGTCTTTTTTAGATCTATTATGGCAGAAAAAGAAAGAAGAAACTTAAAGTGCTAGTGCTCGTGGCTGGTCAATCCTTAGTCAAACGTCAAATGGTGGTATCCAGCCTTTAAATGAATGCAACGGCATGGAAGGTGACTGATTCTAACAGGTTACTGACAGAGGAGAGGGGACAGAAAAAACAAAACAGGTGAAGGTGCAGCCATTGAGGTGCAATGGTGGAGTAAATTACGAAGCTAATGGAAGGGAGGAAAGGGAAGGCAAATGGAAGGGGCCAAAGGGAAGTGGCGGCTGCAGAGATGACCTACATGAGCGGGACTGGATTGGAATGTACAATGAGGCCAACCAGCTTGTCGGGAATCCACAGGGGAGGCAGGGGGTGACTGGGGAGAAGCCGCCGGCTAACCCCACCTCAATTCTATTACACTTGTTTACAGCTTTTGGCAAACACAGCACCACACGCACTCCAGCAGTAGGAAAGTGTGGGGGACAGGTGAAAAGGGGGGTCATTACTTCACATGCTTCAAGGAGAAAGAAGAAGAAAACAGAGGAAACAGAGGAAAGAAGAAAACAGAGGAATCAATGAGCAAGGAAGCACAGGTGGTTTGGTGAGCCTTTGTAAAAAAGTGGCCACTGCAGTTCTCATACAAAGAAATTTTCTTCCAACTGTCTTCCTGTGTGGTGATGCTGTCTGTGTCTATCTTGTCCTCCTTCCTCCGAGTTGCTAGGCTGAGGCCCGAAAGTGTTGACTGTCTACACTGCCTGACTCACTGATCCGTTGATGATCACCTGCTTACCAGGTAAAGGGCCACCACACTGCTCCAGAACCAGCGCAACAACTACATCTTTCATTCTTCTCTTATCACTGACCACTTGGTTTAAAGCATGTCCCTAGACCCTAGTAAGTAAAGTGGGGTATCACAGGACATCAAACATATCACTTTTACTCACTTAGTATTACCATACCCAAGAGGTCTTGGACCACCACAGGTATGATTTCCTTCACCAGGCATTATACATAGTTCTCTTTTCTCTCTTTCACCACCTTCAGGCTTTTTCCACACATGTTCTCAACTTCACACTACGGCAAGCGTTTGGAAGGCCCTACGTTTAGTCAGGATTATTCTCTGGTAAGCACTCTGAGGGAACCTGCGGAGGTGGGCGCCAAAAACAAGCGCAATGAACTGAACCGAAATTGAACTGAATTATTCATTTTGCAACATTTTTCACAGGCTGAAGTAACCCGAGCAAAGAGGTGTGCTCTCACCTTGATTTCAGCGTTACAGCCGCTTCCAGGTACTTCGTTATGAGGGATGTACTTTGAGTACTTTTTAATCTTAATGTGGTCGACAAATTTTTTTGGCACAGAACTTCTTTGGAACCGTAGAGGGACGTATGGCTGGAATGCAAGCAAAAAACAGACCTCTCTACATCAGAGTACTAACGTTACCGTTATCGTTACCTCACCACCTATGCATCGTGTTTAAAACGTCATCCCTCTTATACAGGGAGATATGGGAACAGAAGCATGAATAGTGCTTTCCATTTTAGTACAGTGACCTCTATCTACACACTAAAAAAAGAGAACGCGACCACCGTTCCAGTTTCAAAGCAAAGTTAAAATAAGCGACACGCCTGCAGGGAGATAACCCCTCGTGCGGAGCTGTGATCCATCACGTCAAGTTTGGGCAACATCACCCCCTTCCTCACAGATGAGGACGGATGGGGGAGACACAGGCAATAAACACACACAAATACGAAACACACACACTCGCATGCATGCACACAATCTTATGCACAGCCAAAAACACATACAGTTAGGCACACACGTACGCGCACGGTATCAGAATAGGGTTCCGGAGGGAACAACTCAAGGAGTATGTCTCTTCAGGGCCGTTCCTCAGAAAGCTTCTCAATCAGCCAACAGTCACACTGTACATTTATGGCATTTGCTTTCCCCATGATTTCAGCTAGAGCTAACCTCAAAACTTAACTGCCTTACCCACCTATATTGCCACATATTTACATTTTGATAGAACACTCAAAGGTCCAACTGCAGTTTTCACTAAGTATTTACACCATCTACAATGAGGTTCAGTTCCTTCACCTCTGCACCCCTCGCGTCGGTTATTTACTGCACTGAGCCACCGTTTCGGCAGCTCAGTATGAGGCACTTATTCTCCAGACACAAATGACATATGACTCACGCATCAACAAGGAGAATCACTTTTGGCTACAATGACAAAAGTGTATTAGGCTTTTCAACACAAGCCCTTATTTATTGCCTTTGCCCGTGTTTAAAAGGGTTATAGGTGAAACACATTAAAGGTGAAAATATGATGAAACAAGATGCTGGCATATTGAAAGGATTGTTAAGTGCAATGTCATCATGAATTACACGCGACTGGATAGCAGGCCAAGAGCCAGAACCGTGGTCCTTCTGGGACACCTGTACAGCACTTACTGCACAGCCTGCTTGTGACTGAGAAGAGCCCCGAAGGTGGGTCAGGAGCTCTGACGTTGGTGGATGCCCTCGGCGTCCACTCCTATCAGGGGTGGGGGTCATACTATAATCCAGCACCAGCTTCCACCTCCACATGGCCCACAGTTACCAAATCGTGTTCATGAAACTCATCCACATTCACATGCAGACCAAATCAGCCGTCGTATATCAGTAGTCAGCAGTCAAACGTCTAACTATGACAGGAGCTCCTTATGAATGTTCACAGGGATATTGTCACACATTATTCCTCTTTGTTCAGTTTCCTGTACCTGTCAAGTCTCCATTTTGCTTTACGCAGTGCATTTTAGTGGAGTATCACAACTGCACTGCAGCGCCACCATGTGGTAGCCAATGAAACTTTGCACGGAGAGTCCCGAGATGTACGCCTTAATATTTTCGTGCAGGTATCATTTACTGAATAGTATTAATTTCATATCATATATCATTTACTGAATACTATCATTTACTACTTCTATTCAGACAAATGTAATTCAAAACCTGGTGATTTTTGAAAGGGAATCTAAGAGTTTGCATGTTCACCTTGTTTAGATTTGTTTGATAAGGTATAAATATTCATTCCTAGGTCCATTTTCAGTAAAGACTTCCAACAATATAAATCAATCAAGAACTGTAAAAAAAATGCCAAGATATGTCTCTGAGACCACGAACTTCCAGCATTAGGCTTCTTTCTCATGACTTGTAAGATTCGCACATACATTTATGCATCTTTTAATGCTTACTTGCACATATGTTAAAGCAGTGTCCCTGAGACACAGAGACTTACTGGGCCAACAGTGCGATGCAAGTGTGAACACACTGCACAGAAACGCACAGGCATGAGTGGAGGACACACACTGACACTGCAAGCTGCCAAGTTGCTCCACGGCTGCGTACCGACAGTATACGGCTGCGGCTGAAGCTCCGAAGCTCTCAGATATACTTATGGTGTCTCCAAAGAGTGTTCCAAACTGTGCACTCTGGATGGTTAGTTCCCCAAAAGGTGCTACATCTTCACCTGTGATGCTGTGTCTTTAAGCAAAGCAGTCCCTCCCCCTGTAGTGGAGCTCCACCAACTCTGGCTGCCACCTCCCGTCACCCAGTAGTCGGCGAGCAGAATTTCGGGTGCAGCGCTGAGGGGATGGGGTGGGGGGCAGAGAGAGAGAGAGAGAGAGAGAGAGAGAGAGAGAGAGAGATGCGCTGTTTCCTTGCTTGGGCTACACAGCATCTCCATTCTCATCCCCACCACACATCTCCAGCCTCCACCTCCCCCCAGCACTGTATGCTTTCTTAGGAGTCCTCCCCTCACTGCCATGGAGAGGAGAGAGATCCTGCAGCAGTGGTAGGAGCAGGAGGACGACACAGACACAGTTCCAACCGAAGAGCTGGACTAACTGCTGCTCCTCGAGGTTCATACCTACAACCTCTCGGCTCTGCTGCTGCTTCCATGCCCCGCATCTCCATGCGTTCTACTGAGCTTCAGCAGTAAATCCCTCCTCTTACTGACTGAGCAGGCAGGAGGGAGAGAAAGAAAGAGGGTGAGAGACAGTGAGAGAGAGAGAGAGAGAGAGAGAGAGAGAGAGAGAGAGAGAGAGAGTGGTTGGGGGAGTGTGTGCGGCTGCGTGCGTGTGTGTGTGTTTAAGGCTACGGACACTGAGGCTGCAACAGAACGAGCGAGATGTGTGGAGGCTGGCCATTGCTCTCCCTGCAGTGTGAGACGGTTCTCGTCGGCACAGCGCAGTACAGCGAGGACGCCGAGCCCCGGACCGTGGTACCCATGTGAGCAGGGGGACGAGGGCCAGCGGGGTCCGAGAGGAACCAAGAAGCTGCCGGGCCTGGGAGTACCGCCAGCTTTATCCGCTCTCCGCTCCAGGACTGCCTCGTTCTCTGGCTCGGCTGTGCTCCTGTTGGCGGACTCTGTGTGTGTGTGTGTGTGTGTGTGTGTGTGTGTGTGTGTGTGTGTGAGACAGAGAGAAGGGGGAGCTGATAGCTGAGTCTCCCTCTCCTCCAGCATCGTTGCCACGGATCCAGTGTGAGCTAGTCCTTCCCCCCGCACTTGCCTCGTTCTTTGGGGGGACACTTTACTTGGGATTTACCTCTGGCTCGATCAGGGATGGACCTCTGGCTGGTGGCCTTCTCATCTGGCAAGGACTCCTACATGGCAGCGTGTGAGGAAACACACACGTCCCCTTAAAAGTACAACAGCTGAAAGCACACAGCCCAGCTGGCTGGACTCAGGCGGCAAGAGCCCGGGCACCACCGGTCATTCTTGCTGGTTCTTGCCGGGCTTCCTCTGGGTCAAAACGGATCGGCGGCTCTGGACCAGCATGAGAGGTGCTCCGGCCGAGTCATCTCTCCACCGGGGTCCTGTCCTCCCTCCTCCTCTTCGCTCGGCGCATCGCCCCCCACCAGTGCGCTTTGATCGTGAGTCACAGAGCCCCGGCTTCCTTTCTGAAATCCCTTTTACTGTCCGCTCCCAGCCTGGGATTAGTGGTCCTTAGCAGAAGATCAGAGATTTTGCTCCTCCTCCTCCTCCTGCCTCCTACGGCTGGTCATCTGGAGAGGAAAGGACACAATTCAGGAGCCCTGACACCACATAGCTCTGGCTTCAAAATTTTATCCGCACTGAAGGAAAGGCAACACAGCCCAGGACACTGGGGGCACCATCTCTGGATTGGTTTTCCTAAAGTTTAAAGAGAAAAATATATAAAGGAAACACAAAAAGGGGTATATTTGGAAAGGAAGGTCATCTGTCTCCACAAACAAACCACACAGAGCAGCTTTGGGTCCGGTGGTCTGTCTGCCGTGGATTATGGTGGCACAAGAGGGCAAGTTGACACGACCCCCAGTCCACTAAGGCCTGGATGGTTCTTACATTTTCGGTAAAAACGAGCAGAATATCATGAACTAAAGCATTGAAAAGTGGTTTCAAAACACTATAGTATCCTGTATTAAAATTTAACCGAAACACTGTATACATACACGTGCATGATGACAAGTAGAGTTTCTGGACCTATTTTCCTATTGCATGTGCTCTTGTTACTCCCTGTTACACCAGAACTGTGCCTCTAATGTACCCGTTTCTTTCTTATGCTTTGGTTCACTGCTGAAAGAGAGAGAGGAGAGAGAGAAGTGCGTGTGACACACGAGGACGCCAGCAGACGCTCTTCTCCGCCGGCCCGGCGCACTTTAAGATGTTGAGACCTCTCTGCTTCGCCGAAGCTCCCATCTGGATCACTTGCACTGCGCCTCCCCCCCGCGGCCAGAGACATGGACCCCTCGGTGGCCCCCCAGCCAGTCCAGCTGCCAGCCCTGTGAAGGATGTCCCTCAGCGGTGCTCCAGCTCGGGACCACTCTGAGACCCCCAGCCAGAGAGAGATTATCCGCAGCCACATGAGGATGGTGATCGACCAGCTGGAGGGAATCCTCCTGGAGCTGAAGGAGGTGGCCAAGGAGCTGCGGGAGGTGAGACTCTCCTCCATCATGGCTTTTACCTTTATCGTTTTGTCATTATTAGTTCCTTTGTTTAGCTAATGCTTTTATCTGAAGGGTCTTGCCATTGCACCCATTTAAGACAGGCGGCTGTTTTCACTGGAGTGAATGGAATTAAGTACTTCTACAGGTACCTTAGCAGAACCCCACCTGGGTCTGGAACTGGCAACCTCATAGTTACATTCGCATTTATAGTCGCTACACTACATAGTGCTTTGCTAATAGCTAATAGCTTTGTTTTACTGAGTCCGTAGGGGAGAGGACAGGTGAATCTAGTGAGTACTTTTAAGCTAAAATGACAAAATTACAGGATTGCATGGAAAACAGTCTCAGCTGATGAGTTAGCATCACTGAGCTTCTGTTTGCCGGCCCAGTACTGGGGTGAGGTACCACAGGTGCGTCTTTCAGGGATAACTCCCGGAAGGCATCAGCAGACAGGGCCCCGCCAACCTCGAAGTGTGAGTGCGGCATAGTAGGCAACATGCAGGCATTTGTGATGGAGAAACGTAGCGGGTCTAGTGGTGCTGAACAGTCCCGGTGAGGAGGAGAGCACCATGCAGATGAAAACAGAGGCCTTCCTTAGGTGGGAAAACAGAACTTGGCATAGTTACATAACCAGTTTGGCGGTCAGACCTTCACCGTGTTTTGAAAGCTGCCATGGTAACAAGATGAAAGGATCTTAGCTGGAGACACGCACTGAGATAATGTTGCCTCAGCTATTGCAGCGAGCTGTATCACGCTTTCTTCTAGCCGCCCGCTGGGCCGAGCGCTCCGCACGAGGGCTTGATTGTACGGATGGGCTAAGCGTGCCAGCCCTCTGAAGCAGTTCCACTGGACCTGCGGCTGGTCAGGGGCCTCACCACTGCAACTCAGAGCAGTTACACATTCTGCATCTGCCCCCACCATTCCTTCAGCTCTGCAAGAATCTTGTGTACAGCCTGGTGATGTTTTCACGGATCTCCCGGGTGGCGACAGATTCAGGCGCAGAATTGTGGCTGTGAGGCATTTTACGATGTGTACAAATTTTGGTTTATTACCAAAGGTGGGCTCACAAGACAGAAAAAGACTCTTGTTGGAGGAAAGTGTGTGCATACACATGCGTATCTATCTTGATATACCTTGTTGAGCTGTGTGCAGAAATATCACCCTTACCTGTTACCCCCAAAGGAAATACTCTGGCAGTGGGACACTGGGACATTGCTAACTCCTGCCCAAGCAAAGCTTCAGCCCGACTCCCCTCCGCTCCCCTCCGCCCTGGGATACAGTTAGGCTCCATGCAGGAGTCCAGCAGTTGTCCATTAGTGGAAAACCCCCACCCAGCACAGCAGCAGGGTGCAGAGGGTAAAGGGTAGAGGAACCTTGCTGTGGTTTGGGGCACACAGACGTCATCCAGAGGGATAGCTGATTCCCATCAGCGGTTCTTTCTGACCCTCCAGTCTCAGGTCTCGTTTGCTGGCACACTGGCCTGTTTCTGCTGGAGAGCTCTGACAAATATTGCAGACACAAGTAGAAATGGCAATTCCACAGCGACTGAGAAATGGCTTAATAGTAGGAAGTTGTACTAACAACATTTCTTTATTATATCCACTGTCTCAAGGAATCACTAAAGCAAAAAACTATGGATAGTAACAACAAACAACTCAGGTAACGCTGGGTCACATTATGTTCCTTGACTTCATAATTACCCAGGGGTCTTCAGCGGGCACAGCCACTTAGCACTTGGGCCACCCAAATCAAGACCCCAAGGAGGACATACAATGCAACAGTACACATACTTAAGGTGGGCAAGCAAATATGACGAATAAACCGCCTTGGCATCAACAATTCTCAACACGAAAACATAATACACCAAAACACAACTAAACCACCACATACAGAATGACAAGAAACAACTGGAAGGTCCTTCTTATGACATCCTACAATATTTTTAAATGTATTGTGCAGTTCATTTCACCTGTAGACGAGCTCTGTTGCCACCCAGCACAGATGATTGAGTGCTTAATATAGTGTAACATCTATAACAAAATAAATATGTGCAAACAGGTCTGATGGATTCAGACATGGGGAAGAAACATCATATGAGACAATCTCATTTTTAACAATGTGCTACTATGACTGCCATCTACACAGCTCACCGATGCCCTTGTGCACAAAAGCTCTTCCATAGACCTTACAATTGTTCTAAGACTGTAAGCGGGCCAAAAATTGCATTCCTGGGACTAGGACATGCAACCCCCTAGTGACATGTTCAGCTCCGTCACCCTGAAGTGCCACTGCTGCCCATATGGAGATATTCCATTGGTTTTAATTTAATGCAAAAACAATTTTAAATCCCATTTGAACAATGCAGTTTGAAGCAACAATCAAGTTTTTAAGCCCTTAGAAAACCTTAATAACACTTGTTTTTTGGGGCATCTCTGCAAGCTCTGTTTCTCAGGCTTTATTGCCAATGTGGGTGCATTTTTCCATAAAATGCCTCTGTAAGATGAGCAAAAAGTTTACACACAGGCACACACACACACAAGCAGATGCACATGCATTCTCTCTCTTTCACAGCTTAGCGACAGGAAAGGGCATGGCAACAGCCGTGGGAATAGCAACTGGCCCATGTCTGAAGTGAGCCCAGCTCCGCTGGCAGCCCTGCAACGTCACAGCACTGCTTTGTGCTGCTTGGGAAGTGTGAAAACACACAGCACTGCTCTTTACATAACAGCCATGGCCACTTACATAAAACGGTGCCAACACCGCTAAACGTGTAGCAAAAGTCAGTTGGGGGCACCCCAAAAAGTTTCTCTCTGGGACGTTCGAGCTGACCCTCAATCCAGTCTATGCTGAAGGATGACCTCACTCATGTGTTTTCATTCCTCGCATAATTTTCTGCTTAGGCCCCTTTCGAGAATTTTTGGGACAGACATCTTTGGTTAAAACGGCATCGGGAAAAGGTAGCAATCTTAAAGATGGAGTACGTTACTTGCTTTAGCTATCATCTCCATATCTTTACTAATGGTACGTAGCTGTCTATGTTCTAGCTGTGAAGTATTCTTGACAGTTGGAATTCTAACCCAGTGCAAATCCAACAAATGAGCTGGGTTTCATGGATTTGGCGATGGAGTCATGAATTTCATACTAGGAGGCAACAACCCACAAAAGACATTGCTGCAAATACATATACACTTAGCTGTAAAGTTATCCTGCTGACATGAAAACTCACTGGTGGGCAATAGACTTTCTAATATAAATGTATTACTTCAAATAGATGGAGCACAGTTTTAGAAACAGAATCAAAACCAGACTGACTACCCCATAAAGACCTTTTCCCCAATTATGCGTGACCTGCTGAATCATTTTAGCTAAGGGTTATCTCAAAATTTTTCCCACAATGGCTCAAAGTTCTGTGAAACTAGCAATTGCAGATGTTGTAAAAATATTCACTTCAAACAGAGACAATATGAACATCAGGAAAGCCATCTGCTCTGCACCGAATTCCGATTTATACCCTGCTTATTGCAGTCTATTTCCGTGCCCAAGAAGACCAGCCAGCTGGTTGTCTTCATCCGCTTTGGGGACCACTCCGGTAGTCAACGTGTTGAAAATTTAGGAGCACAACTTGTCTTTTTCTGGTGTTATCCGAGTGGCAGGCACACCTACTATGACCATACAAACCTCAGAGGGGTCCCAGCCACAGTGTGATCGCAAATAGACAACTCGTTGCTAATACCTTACCCAGTCCTTACGAGCTGCGCACCGCTTTGATCAGACAATGAGCCATGTGTTTTTTGGATGCAGGGATGAGCTCACCTGGTTTTGTGCTCATACCATAGTGTGATTAAGGTCTCTCCTGTAACCCCTTAATGTCAAACCTCATTCAGTTCCCAGTGCTCTCGGTACAAAGGTGAATGCAGAGACTACAGGTGCATTTCAGTGCACAGGGCGGGAAGAGAAATTGAACAGTGTCTCCTGACCTCTAGTCTGTGATTAAATGTGGCGTGACAGCAGAAGGTCAGTTGACCTGGCCTAAACGGATGGAATGAGCGCCTGGCCACGGGTTTCACTGAACCCAGCAACACAGGGCCTTTATGCTCTGCATGCACTCCATGAACAAAAACCGTAAAAACGTGTTTTTTTCAACCTTTAGACTGGCATGTACAGGAAAGCAACAACACCAAAAGATGTCAGCCCCCTGAAGTAGTGCAATGTGGCTGGCAGAAAAGCTTACTCATAAAAAAATTAAAAATAAATAAGAGAACCTGCTGGTTTAGTGAGCCTCCCTGATTGGCCACCCAACCCCTCTGTGCTGGATCCGTACAAATGGCATCTTGCTCTTTTTGGGTGTGAGCCAAGCACTTTGAAAAACATAATAATTTTGTCTTTTTTCTTGGAGAGGTGGAAATGTTTAATGGATGATCTCAAGTCAGCTCTGTTCAGGGCAGGAGCCATCACTACCGTCATCATCCATGATCCACAGCATAAAACAGCCTTCATGCATTTCTCCAATGCATCAATACATCTCCCCCATAATGGAAAAAATATCTTTATCACGACTAATGCAGTGTGAGGGAGGAACGAACAGGCATTTCAGCCTGTAATATGTAAGTACAATGGCATCACCCTTATCCTTCCTCTTGGGGATTAAGTTGCTGTGTGGGATCAGGGAGGTTAAGGGTGGGGAGTGGTGCTCATTGGAGATAATGGTCTCTCTTCACCCTGGCCTTTTGGCAACCTCGGTGTAAAAGTGGTGATCATTTCTTATAGCTGTAGCCAGGGGTGTTGCTTGGTTTGCTGTAGTGCACATTTATGCTGTGAATACAATCCGGACGTGGTACTTAATTGCCCAAAAAGCTGGCAAGAGTGTGTTCTTTCAGGGTAAAACAGCAATAATATCAGAGAGAGACTTGTCCGTAATTCAATATACTTTTTTTGTATTTAAACCTCCAAAAACAACATTAAACTGGCTGTGAGAGCAGTGTTAGAGTCCAGACTGGTTTTTACTTTCTGCTTAGGGTTGTTGGAGACCTCTTGCTCTGTCGTTACTGCAGATAGCTCCCCAATCACTTAAAAATGGTATACAGAGCACCGATTTTCTATAGTCGTGCTCTGGAGAGGCTGCTGGTGATAGAAATGGACTGCTCTCATTCAAGGCGCCAGTACCTCCCTATTTTCCCACAATCAGCGGAAGAATCTGTCATGTTCTGGAACCAAAGTGTCACACGTACTTCTGTCTTTTCAGACCTTGCAGCAAGAAGTAATTCACCTCACCATCAGAGAAGCAAAATATCATTCCTGAGGAATATATTAGAATAAACACAAATCTTGACATTTTGTAATGTAAGGTAATTTGCATGACCTTCGACACAAATTCTTTACTACTATTTATTTATCTGACACCTCTGTCCGAGGCAATGCACAACTGCAAGATTATTACAATACATTAGTGCTTTTTAAAGTACAAGGTAGTGGTTAAAAAGTCAATTTCACAACCTTAAACTTGGAACGATACTCCATAGCATTAGCTGCTAATTGGTACTGCAGAATTTAGTTCATTATAGTACATCTGTGAACAATAAAGGGGTTTTCAACATCTCACTGCATTAAAAATAGTAGTAGGTGTACTTGGCACTTTAAGCAAATTACATGTAAGGTTTGTTCTTCCTGGTGCCAAAAAAAGTGATTCAATGCCTGTCCTTGCTTGGCAAAGAGTTCCTCTTATTGTCGACTAAATAGAGAAGGTCGATAGAGAGGGATTGAAAGGTGGGGGAAAGACCAATACAGTGACCTCCATTACTGCTGCCCTGGGCAAAAGTTAAAACATTGGTTTCAGGGTTGACACAAGGATGGGTGTGACAGCACTGTTCTTCTGTGTCCTTCCTGAAACCAGTAGCGAAGGACTGAGGGAAGGAGGCAAAGAAGACGCAAGCTATCAGGAAAAGATCTGGGGTGTTATGACAAAGGATACGTGATCACAATCTGGAATGTACACAGAATTTGTGTGTGGCAGGGGACTTTTTTACATTAAGTTTTGCACAGCAGTGTATGAACTGACTAGATGGTAGTTTGATAATTTTTCTGTGTCTGGTGGCTGCCCAAGACCTTGCAGGTGAGAATCTCTTGTTGCTTCTTTAAAAAAAATCAGATATTCAAAAATTACTTTGTGCTCTCCAGATCAATTAAAAAGGGTTCATTCTTGACACACCTTGATGTGCACCACAAACATGCTGATGAAAGTGTTTTTGTGCTTAGTATAAATCGGAGGACAAAGACAGCTATAGGCAGTCCCCAATTACAAGCGAGTTCCGTGTCCTCAGTCCGTCTTTAAATCGGATTTTAACCAAAGTCGTAACAGTTAGGTATGGTAGGTATCTAATGTCAGTTTGTCAAATGTTTAACTTAGTATATCATATATCAGGCACCATTCTATGCATAAAAAACATCAAAGAAACACTTTGGATACACTGAAACATCTTTAGTATGACAATACAGTAATAACAATAGAAGGTAATGACGTAATGATAATATAATGATATACATCGCTTTGGAGAAAAGCATCTGCTAAATGAATAAATGTAAATGTAGCAAAAATAATAATAAATATAACTACAGTATTTATAAAAGAGAGAGACATAGAGATAATAAATGTTACTACTGTGATGATGAACAGAGGACACAGAGGAGGCTGGACCCAAGTGCAGGATCTTTTATTCACAATCAAAGGACTAGACATGTTCTCGTGGTCAGGGACAGGTGAATGGTCGGTGGATTGAAGAAATGAACACAGGCGAGGACCTGAAATCGAGGTCGAGGGACAAGGTGGGAGGTTATTAACAAAGAGACGTGGAACGGGACTGGGGAATGATGAGGGACAGGACTTGGAAGAGCAAAGCAAGGTGGGTTTGAGAATGCGGGGGGGTTGTCTGGAGTGAGATTCCGCAACCAGGAAGAGGTTGAAAAGTGTCTTTCAGAGAGAGAGACTGTGTGTGTGCGTGCATGGGTGCGTGCAAAATATTAAAGAAACATTTGCTTTTTCCATTGTTTGTTGGCATTTCACCTTTTGCTTTATTATTTACTCTTCAGTTTCAGTTGTGATCGTTTCCTTTTTTTGGATGCATCACCATCACTTGCATCACATTTACACTTTGGTGCCATGGTTAGAAGGGTAAAAATAAAAAAATTAAAGTCAAATGCAGTAACACGAGACACTGTTCACGGGAAAAGGAGGAAGTCTGTCGTACTTCGGGCTCATGCACCCGACCCACGAGCCGACAAACCGTTGTAAACGCGTAATGTTTTGATGCGCTTCGCAAAGTAACTCCCATTTATTATTATGAATCATTGTATGTACAGCAATTTGAATTCTTAATATAACAGGCTTAATTATGAAGTGTTCATTTGATTGTCACTTAAGGGTGACAAAAAAATCAACTTCTGGTCAGTAAGGGGAGTTCGTAACTACAGGTTGTACATAAGTTGAACATTTGTAACTCGGGGACTGCCTGTATATAAGTGTGAATGCAATGTGTGTGGGTATAAACTGCTACTTGAAGATATATTAACCTGATAGGGATGGTCATTTTTCTTGAAGAAAATATTAAATTAAATAATATTAATTAATTAAAAAATGTTAATTTGATATGAATATTAAATTAATATTATAATAATTAATTTATAAAATGAAAAAAATATTATGATTTACACACCTGATTCTACTTACCTACTTGGTTAAACCAATGCATCTTGGGGTTCACTTATTTTTGCACCTGTACTTTTTTTTTTAGTTTTTCTACTCCATACATGATTTCCTCTACAGCAACATATGGAATTGATCATTACGCACCTATTTTGTCAGATCAGAAAGACTGCATCTTACTAAAGAACCATTTCCTGGTAAAATTAAGATGCACAAGGGGTTTGCATACTTTCATTCAGCACTGTATATTGTATTTACCCCTGAACACTGCTACCATAATTTGCTGTTTTACCACACAACCAGTTAGAGCAAGTTTCATTTTGATTTTTAATTTTTTTAGTAAAAAAAATACATTTTGAAAAGTCAACATCATTTATAAAAGCCAGAAAAAAAAACAAACTGAAAAATCCAGCTTTGAAAAGTATTCACCCATTTAATTATTAGGCATTTAATATTCTGTAGCTTCCCCTTTCACCGCAATTACAGCCTCAAATTTCTGATGTTATAATGTGACCACTTGTTAATATTTTAAAGGTTTAGTGCTTGCCCTCTCTTCCTTGCAGAATTGTTCCAGCTTTTGCAAGTTACTTGGGGAGCAACAGGGAACAGCATTCCTAAGTTCCTGCCATAGAAAATCTATATCAGGACTTTGAATGGGCCATTCAGGGAGTTTCACCTTTTTTTAAGCCATTCAAGAGTAGCTTTGACTTTCGGTTTTAGGCTCATTGTCTTGTTTAAGCTGCTCCAGTTTCAGATCTTTTGCAAACTGTAAAGGGTTTTGTTCCAGCATCTTGCTACATTTTACACCATCCATTTTACCCTACATTTTGGTAAGCCCAGTAGTCCCAGCCAATCAAAAGCAAACCCAGAACATTATACTACCACCCCCACACTTCTGGTGGTGTTTTCTAAATAATAAAGTGTCTCCTTTTTGCCACACACACTGCTTGTCATTAAGTCCAAATAATCCCCCATTTTTTTTGCAAATTCAAGAATTAAAATTCAGTTTCTCACCACCACGCAACTTAGATTAGTGGAGTACGTGATCATTTGTTAACAGAGTCACAATTTTTCCCATCTGATTTGTGTCATGCTGCACATCCTTCAGAATTGTGTTTGGCATCTTGGCTGCTGAGTATTTGGAGTGACCTTTGAGGATTCTGGGTAGTTTTATGACTCCTCCATTTCCTGACAATTTAACAGTGTTCCTTGGGATTCTCAGAAGCTTTTGTATCTCTCATCTGACTTGTGTCTGTGAATAAGTGTATTCCACTGGTCCTGGGGAAGCTATTTTAAAGACAAGTGAATGAAATTAAATGGTTTAAGTGCGCATATGTATATTTCCATCCACAACTTGTTCAAATTCTAATAGTGACAGCCTGAGGTCATGCTTTTTAATGACAGTAAATGAAAAGGAGGCGAATACTTTACAAAGCTGGATTTTTCAGTTTTATAGTATTTACTTTTACAATAAAAGCTATTATGGTTCAAAAAATGCTAAGTGTGGTACTATAAAAAAACAATTTAAATGTGTTGTAACTGTACAGTTCAACATAACAAATTGTGATGGCAGCTTGGGGAGGGTGGGGAGAATTCTTTCAACCCCCACTGAATGTATACAAATGTAGGATGACAGAGAGTAAGCAAGAGCAACTTATTCTGCTAGGCATCCACACATCATCTAATGTGTCTATACAAACCCACAGTTATCTTCCCCTCAAACAATGGTTTATTTTTAAATCTCTGCACTTCCACTTATAATGCTATGTGTCTGCTAAAAGCAAAGTTAGATGTTTTTCTTAGATTCACACCTGAAACCTCTCAGTGCCACCTTTCCTAACTGCTGCATCTGATGCCAAACCAAACCAACTTCTGCTATTAGACTTCTATTCAAACGCAAAGAGTAATGAGACCAGCTTGAGTCACACTGGATCAGATTTTTCCACAAAATCTCCTTTTTCAGAAAAATAAATATTTATGGCTCAGAAGTGCAATGTAGGATGGGTGGTTTTCTTTAACACATCCATTATTCTCAATTCAAAAGAGAGAAAATGTTTTTAATGAATGTTCTGGTATCTTCAGGGTACCTGGAGGAGATAGATGAGATTATGAGATTCTTTTTGACACAATAAAGGATGACGAACTAGTAGGACCGCTCAACATTTAAGAGGGGTGCCGCTAAGCATGAACCCCTTAAATCTCAAACTGATCTCATCAATATCTACAATCTGCCACGACCCTAAACTGAAATCCTCTCAACAGCCTGGTTGCAGATTTGTGTATAAATAATGATCATTTCAAAAAATAGCTAAACAGAAGCTACAATCAGTGTGACCTACTTCACCAATGTTATTATTTTCTCTAAGGTCAGGGCAGAGAGACAGTGTGTGTGGTTGTCCAGGATAATACTCACTATATTGGAGAACATGCAACAGTTTTCAAGGGCAAAATTTATATCCCTTACAGATTTGCAGTTTGAGGTAATGAGACTTCCTATGTGCTCAGATTTCCCAAAACTCCACAGTATTACCACTGATGCACTTTTCAACCTGTAATTGCCACATTTTTTGTCAGTCAATATTGTTTGCTTATAGCACAATCTATACTTACCACATCATAAATTATTTCAGCAGAAAACTAGAAAAACACAATTATTGCTAAGATATGTCTGATGCATCTTCCAAAACAAATAATAAAATCCATTTCCTAATGCTGGTTTTTTTTGAAGCTGTAATATCTCCATATGCCTTCACTGATCATTATTATTTATTTTGACCAAGACAACTAATATGTTAGATGAACAACACATTTATACGACATGGTATTGTTTCTGCAGCAGTTGAGGGTAGGTACCTTGCTCAGTGGTACACAGTATGATTTAAATCAGGAACCTGCAGATTGCAAGGTAACAGCCTTAACCGCTAAACTACTTGCTGCTCATTCTATACAGTGTTCTGAATCAGAACAGCTGAAAGGGGTGCAGACAAGTGAAGACACTTGCAAAAAAATACGATTTGGATATAGAAAATAGGTCCTTAAAGGCCAATTTGCAGTCCCAACCTAATGAAGCCCAATTGCTGCGCTGCTGGTCTTTTGAAAAGTGCCTAATAAACAGAGGTGATATCCCCAACTGACAGAAACCAAGCCTTTCCATTAGCAGGCAGGACAAAGGCAAAGTCTTGGGACAAGGAGAATGAGGAAGCACAAGTGTTGCACTGGTTCCGATGGGGACGAAATGCTAATGTGAGGTCAAGATGGTGTGGATGAGGACTGGAAAGCATGAACAGGAGTTCTAGTGTGTTCATTATGCTTAATTACTGCTTGTGCTCTTCTGCCTATACCGGAAATCTATTCTACAACAACATTCTTTGCATCTCATACCATGCCTGAACAAGGACCGTTTTGCAGAAATTTCATCCATTATGGCATCATAGTGGCACAGTAGATAATGCATGTGCTTCAATGTTCCAGGGCTGTAGTTTTGGATGAGTGCAAATCTCACTTAATCTGTATTCCCTACATTTATTTACAATTATTCGGGTGTAAACTCTTTTATACAGCTGGGTAATTTTACTAAAGCAATTTAGGGTAAGTGGTTTGCTAAAGAGTATTACCCCTGCAGGTGAGATTCAAACCTGCAACCTTTGGGTCTAAAGGCAGCTCCTCTAACCACTACAGTACCAAGTGCTCTCATACATTTACACAGGTTTCTTCAGGTACTCCAGTTTCCAAAGACATGTTCAGGTGAATTGTGACTAAAAATAACCTTTAGTGTGTGGTTGGAGTCAGTGAATGAGTGAATGACTGTGAATACCTCATGGGTGTACCATGCTTCATTGTCTTTGCTTCTATGATAGGCTATTTACCACTGCTACCCTCTGGACAGGGTACCCTACAGGAGAGAAGTAACTGATGATGGATGATGAATTTTATTCATCATCACTAAATTTACTGTTTTAAAATATTCCATTTTAATTTTCTATATTTTAAAAATCACTAGAACACAAAAAGATCCTGGAAAGCTGTAATCAAAGGTGAACAAAACAAAACAATAATGATATGAAGTTTTACAAATTACACTGAAGGAACTGTTAACATTCAGCTATGTTTAAAGTATAAGAAAGAATATCATGACAAATCTCAGTATTCCAAAATGTAATGAAACCTAATCAAGGGACAGTTGCTTGCATAGTGGTTAAAACCATTGCCTTTAGACCTGAAAATGACAGGTTCAAATCCTTCCCCCAGCTGTAGCACCCTTGAATAAGGTACTTATCCTAAATTGCTCCAGTAAAATGACCCAGCTGTTCAAAAGGGTAAATAACCAAGTATCTTAACACTGTAAGTTGCTTTGGAGAACAGTGTCAGTTTAATGAATGTAGCTTAATTTTAGATATCTATGCAGGGGAAAACACTTTGGGATTAGCAGACAAAACATTACTGCAGAAGTATTCAGTTGTTCCTGCTGCTTATTGATTTGCTGAAGGTGTCCGAATACCTTTGCAAAGCTCAGCTGCTTTTAAATTCTACACAAATCTCCACTGGCAAATGTACACGTAAATAGCCATCTTTCTGATCATCTCCCTCAACAGGGATGCCCACAGCGAACTCCCACAATCCACTTCGGTCTTTGAACATCTTAAGTCCAAAAATTAGTTTCAATCTTAGATCAAAGGCAGCGACCTAGGAGAACGTCCATATGAAACTGTTCTGGAACCTAAGAGATGTAAATACAACTATTGTACAACCTAATGCTTCTCTTTTATATTCTAACCTACCGGAGTTTATAAAATATAAAAATCTGCTTCTGAAATGCATTCATTGGCAGTTAAAACACACAATAATGCTTAATTAAAAGTCAAAATTCAGACTTTTTTCTTTCATACTAAAGAGTACACTTTATTTATTGTAAGTTACATAGCGGCTATTAATCTTACCAAATTTGATATTCATTAAATGCCATATCACAACATCAGCTTGTAGTGGAATGAATATCAAGGGGCCCAAACAAATGAATGGGCCAAAGGAAGCCCAGAAATAAAACTGAGGTAAACAATGATTCAGATCTCTGAAACATTATCCTTCTGTGTGAAACTGTCATCCAACTGTCATCCGTCTTCCTTGCTCCTAATCAGTGTTTCCTTCCTGAATGTCAGCAGTGCAGGTTGTGGCACATCTCACACAGCTGTCATTTCATACAAAAAGAATAGTGGCGAGATCTGGCATTTTCTGATACATTCCACTGACCCACATTCACACCAAAAGACCAGTGCCGTAAGGGAGAAAACAAACAAACAAACAAAAACTGTCCAAACTGTTGGCATGGTTCCACTTATGCTCCAATATCGTAAGGCTGCAAAACTGTGATTCAGATTAGATTCTGAAAGTGGGGCACTGCAATATTGAGTAATAACAGAAGAGTGGATAACAAAGAATGTAAACAACTGGTGATAACAACTTGGGCAATATCAAATTTTCATAGCCAAATTCTGCTCTAAAGGTTGACAATGCTCTTTGTGAATCAGGTGATGGGTCACAGAAGGTGACCATTAAACTTCATCTACACTGCTGCAGTAAATGTCTAGCTGTTTAAAATAATCACAACATGTGAGAGAAGTAGTAATGTATAATTTGAAAAATAATGCAAACAACTGGATGCACATAAGGACTTAAGAAAAAATTAATTGCATTTTTCATTGTGTATATTGAATTCCAAGGAAAAGGTGCTCACAATTGTATCTTTCCGAACACATATAATGAAGCCACAATGTTCTTTGTACATACACACCCACATAAGCACGGTGAATGTAGCAATTCACTTCACTGTTTATAATATATTGTTTTTTTATATATAATATTATTTATATTTTTATTAGGGTATGTGTGTAAATGAGGTGTCAATGACTGAAATATATATCAAACAATAAATTTGCAAGCGAGAGAAAATATTATTTTCGAAAAATCTAAGAAATAATATACTCTGTGAAGTTAGACAGACAGGAAACTGTATGAGAGGTCCCTTAGCGGCCGCTGGAGTTTGCATTGAGATTTGAGATGCAGCAATGTGACAGGCCTTGTTTTCTCTGAACAGGCAGGGTTCCCTGCAGGGATCCTAAAATTCAGGAAAAATGGTAAAAATACAATACTACTTCCCCACCACATTCCCACTGTTGTTTTTGAGTCCTTGAACCTCCAACCCTCATTTAATAAAGTAACCTTCATCGTTTTGGGGTCAGGGACTGTTACATACGAACGTTGTTATGCGTCTACATTCTCTCCATCGTTTATGCTGAAAGTATGTGCTTCATCGTCCCCTATGATGATTGAGTGTCACATGAGTAGCAAGCTCCTTGTGTGTGCTGCACACACAAGTTGGCAGTTGTCCCTTTAATATGACCTGAATAAGCCCTGCGCTTCCTAATATGCAGCAAGGATGGTAAAAGTGACATTTTAATAGTGTTTACAGCTCGTGGTGATGCACAGTGGGAAATCTGAGTTTTATTTATGAAAAAAAATGCAACGCACAGACTGGGCGGGTGCTTGACAGTAGTCGGGCTGTCTACACTGAGGTATGGGATTTCTGTTGATGACCCGTCCTAGGGTGTAACAAGGAAATCAAAGCATGACAATTCCATGTAAATCCAGAATACTAGACAGTAGAAGGCCCACCAGTTCAACCCTTTATTTAAAGCAAAATTGTCACAGACATCTACTAAATTTACTTCAGGCTCAAAGTAAGAAAACAATGCTGATGTTCTGCTAATTAGAAGACATTCATAATGTTTACACTTCTATCCGATAGCAAAGAATAATAGTACAGGGCTATCTGGTAAAAATAAACAGTCATGCAGAGAGGAATGCTGAAACAGTACCCTGAGGAGACGTGCACAGTAGCCACACTGGCATGGTTTTTACTGGCCATAAATAACACAGTGCTTGTCTTTAGATGACTGCGTCCCTATAGCTGCTGTCGATGAGACAGAGCAGGTTCATGCACTGGCAGCCCAGATGAGGCGAAGTGAGACGAGAGGTGGCATGGAGCGTGAGGGAGACGATGGCACAGTAATAGCAGTGCCACAGCATAGTGATGGGGGCAGGGAGCGGTCAGTTCAGAAGAAAGAAATGTCAGGTTGATGATTGCTCACAGAGTCATCCACGCGTGGGGTTCTTCATTCCCATCTGCAAAATCTACTGGAGTCATCTGCAACATGTATGTCTGCCTGCTTACCATCCCACTTCTGACACCACGTGTATTATAATGTGCATGTTAATGCTTCCATGTCAGCTGCTTCCACTCCATCTGCAGCGCTTTAATCAATCGACTTGCCTGACAGTACAACAAACTAATTATGTCAGTTTTCCCCTGTAGAACAGATGAGGGCATTAATACGGATTTAGGCTTACTGGGAAAGAACTATTCCTTTATTATCCTTAAATCTGTTGCATGATTCAGAATTGGAAATAAGGTCCGGGAAGAAGATATTCTTACTTTTGGAATGAAACTATCAATTCTAAAATGTACAAGTGAAAGCTACTTCAGTATCACAGCTACTGATGACAACTGGAAGTGTTGTCTTTTTTAAAAGGTATTTTTTCCATTTTTTTTTTTCAGTTTTAAAACTTTAGCATTTAGCAGTAAAGATAGAAATTTTATATACAAACTGATACAACCAACTGTATTTCTGAATCTGAGACCTGGGGCAGATAAAAAAATTCCAGACTAAGATTAAGATGAAAATTTTACCTGAATGTATAATTGTGGCATTTCTTAGACTGAGGAAGAGTAGAATTTAAGTAACCATTTGTTCGAACTAAGAAACCATTATCTTAATATCAGACATAGGAAATCCACTGAAATAACGTGCTGTTTACTTCAATACAGCAGTCCGTTATACACAAAAACACACAAATACACACATATACATAGATCAATTTTTCTCTTGTATTCAAGAGATTCTACAAACACTAGACAGGCTGAAACAATACCCAGATGAACAGTGATAGGAATAATGGAAGTGTCACTGCAAAGACTAGACACCATATTGTGAAAAGCAAAATAAATAAATAAATGGACAGTGTTGGTGAGGGGATTTGGGTATACAAGAGAGTCGCAGCGCAGTTGCTTGACAGTAAACCTCTTTTCTCAAAAGGCTTTTATGACATCGTGGCAGACTAAAGCTGACAACAGCTTCAGAGTCCAGAGTTCAAAACAAACTACTGGATGGACGAGGAAAACAAAAAAAAAAATTGTTTAAAATAAAAAAAAAGTCAACTTGTGTAGAGATGGTGCAGAGGCCAAGTCTATCAGCGCTGCACAGCTGCCTGCTGAAATGTCTGTCTGTTCTGAAGGGACCTTCTCTCTAAGGAGGCTGACAGATCTGATGCCGGCCCGACGGCTCAGACTGCTGTTGCTGATGTCTGAAATGACCAGTCTAATGTAATAGACCCTGGAGCTGAGGTGAGTGGCAACTGTAAGAGTACTTCGAGTTGACAGGCTGGACAAACCATGCTTGGATGTTTGCATGACACATTCGGAGACAGCCAAGGCCGCTGTGAATTTTGTTCTGTCTCGTTATTACTGCACAGGATCAAGGACTCGCATGTAGGTGAAACAAGAAAATGCAACAGAAGGAAAATGTTCATTTCAGAAACATAAAAAAAACTATGGACAAGCTGCCATGTGAATGAGCTGGGTATGTCAACCAAGCTAGCCCCCAGGTGGTCAGTCAGATGCAGTGGGTGGGGGCGCCCACGCGGTGGATGTACGCCAGCCTGGTGGTCTCACACAGCCAACCTCTCCTCCCACACCAGACTAATGAGTCGAAGTGCGGCCTGAGTGCGGCCGGAGCAGTGCTGGCTCACCCCACACAACCTTCTGGGTAACATGTTCTGGTCCTAATTTCTGGCAAAGCAGACTGCAGGTTTGCAAACTTCCTCTGGGGGGGTCTTTGAGTGGGGTTAAATCTGGAGGTTTCTCTTTTAAAGATCCCACAAACAGAGTGCAGAGCAAATGGAACTATAAGAACATGAAGCAACAGTTAAACCTTAAAAGGATTAAGTGCTATTCATGGAATTTTTCTTCTGAGGCACTTAATCCAGCCTGATGCGTGTAAACATATTTAAAAGTACGCTTGTCCAAAGAGGACTGAACCTTATCCATTCCCAAAAATTAACTTTCAATATCAATGTGCTGTAAAATCAATGTGCTCTCAGAAACCTTTCGAAAACTGAGTGTGGCTTTACAGAAATTACAGATTTTATAGATTCTAGTTCAGATTTAAAAGTTGGAAAAATAGTCACAAGAAGTGTAAAGATAATAAATAAATTGATGCAAGAAATATTATAAAGTTTAAAAATATATTTGTAGTACAGCTGCCAAGGCAGAAGAAAGGCCAGGATTGATAAGAATGCTGACAAATGAAATTTTTCTCCAAGCGAGGGTTTCTTCCCAAGAGATCTCAAAGAAGAAAGCTCAGATATTGGTTAAAATCGACACAGCAGATGCACCTGCTAATTAGGCGCTGAGCCCAATGCATACTTGCCAACACCATTTAACAAACAAAACAATGGTTTGACAAAAAAGAACACAGATGTTTGCCAAGGCATGCGGTTTTTGAAAAGTCATGGCTGTCTGCGAATCGGAGGCTCTGTGCGTGGACCATCCAATTTCTCAGTTTTCCAGAAAGAGGAATTCATAGGGTGAAAAGGGCTATGGCACCTTCACCTTTGCAATGAGATATGGATGTGCTATTAAATAATGAGATTTATATCAAGCTCAGGTCAATGAGGGATTAAAGAGAGCTGGTAGCTGTTGGATTCATTGGTCATCATACCAAAGAATTGCAAAACAGTGAAAAGAGAGACTCACCACCCAGTTTTTTTTATGCTCAATGACAGTGTTCCGGAGATGTATCTGTGAATGGTGATGAATTACTTTCATGACAATGTGTGTGTGAGTGGGCCATGTGGTTCACAGAAGGAACAACAGACCATGAAAAATGATTCATGCTGTGGACACACATCAACTGGAGGGAACAAAAATGCCTCTCTATTACTTGCTAATCTTACTTGAATAAGGATGTGGATATTGTCTCTATGCTAAAAAAAAAAATTAATTTTCATGCCTGCAGCTATAGCTGCTTCAATATTTTTATTACGATTTATTATGGTTAACTTTGTTCCGATCCCCTTCGGTGCAAAATTTAAGTACATGTAGATCAAAAAGCACAATAAATTGATCCAATTGGTCAAACTAAGGCGCCTTTAACACCAGAATCCACCATAATAGTTTATATTCACACACATCAAGTGTACAATAAAACTGAATATTTGTAAGGGGAAACTATAAGGGTGCTTAGCTGATTAAGTCATTGAAATGGTCTGATGCGCTCTCTCATGTCTGCACAGTTTGTACAAATATTGAGAGGGGATGAGAGGCAATTACCCGTTAACCCTTATTTGTCTTTCACCGTCCGTCACGTTACTACATTCACACTCTAGTATTTCAACAGCATTTGAGAGAGAGAGAGAGAGAGAGAGAGAGAGAGAGAGAAAGAGAGGGAGTGAACCATATTTTTTTCTCCCTTGCCTAGTTAATTGGCCACTGAAATATGTATCTAGAAAACATGTTGTCAGAATGTAGGCTTCACCAGACCGCCCTACTGATACCGGTCATTCCTGAACAGTCAGCCACTGTGGGAGTGTCACTGTACTGTTCACACGTGTCCACATCAAACATTTGCCACTCGAGGCCCAGCAATGCCAAGGAGTGTCGCCTCTGGACCAATCTGGCCTTGCACAGCTCAGATTGGCGCCAGCTCAAAGGCTTCTCTCCTTAGTACCTACACTACTCTCCAAATCCTAGCACATTCAGCGAGGCTATCAAGTCAAAGCACGTGTGAGCCATTACAGCAGAACAGCAAAAATTACTTTGGAAATCATATATGCATAAGCTACACAAGATGCACATGGGTAGGTGATCCATATGTATGAACTCACAGGTACCACACTTTCCAAAATGTGTAAATTACACAGCTTCATGCACATAGTCAGACAGGATACTTTTCAAAAGAATGACAGTTCTCAAAATATGTGGGTTAACGTCCCATCAGCAAGTCTGGCGCCTAGATACATATTTCAGCAAGGGTTGTTCCTAATCAAAATCTATCAAAACCTGCTTTGTCTCCACACATTACAATTTTAATACCCGGTACCAAGAGCATCCAAAGCATAAAATGAGGGCAAGTGCATTCGAAGTCCATATGTTAAAATAACCCCCCACCCCAGTATTGCAGGAAATATAAACAGAATCTGAACAGATGCTGCAGCAATATGTTTTATGACCAGAGAGATATCATAGCTTTCTGTTTACAGTTGATAAATTGAAACTTGCAATTTATGCACCGATAAAATGGAAATGAATAGGTTGGACTTGAGATCTGTGGAAATATCACCCTTTCCACACTGTCCTGAACTAAAATGATAATGATGTCATCTTGCAGACAGCTATTTTTTTTGAAAGCAATGGGATAAAATTTGCAGCCAAATGTAATAAGAAATTCAATATTAAACCTTATCTAGAAAGAAATGAATGTTGTATAATTTGCATATTGCTGGCTTCCTGGATCAAATATTGGATGTAATGAATAAACATAAAGCAATGCGATGTAAGATTTGACTGTATAAATCCCAAACTGGTATAAGAATATTACAGCGGAAGGAGATGAATATACGAGCTGGGAACACCAATCCTCGAAAGCTCCCATTAGCACAGTTAATTACTTAAAGTACATCAAATACACACCTTCACACTCTGTAAAAAAAAAAAAGAACAAGCTGGGTCTCTAATAACATAGCACAACAATCTAAAACCATAAGTCAATCCTCTCTCCAGCATCTGTGGTACTTCCTCTTTTGAATCTCTCTTGGGTCTTTTGTTGGATTATTCATCGTTTAAGGACAACTGAACCAGTGACATGCTCATAGATGTGCGCCACGCAGGCTTGATTTGGATTAAGCCTTGTTTCCCTACAATGCCAGCCCCATTAATTAACCAGTGTACTCTTCACTGTTCCAGGAGCTGGCTCAGCGACAAGGTCGCTTCTCTGGTGACTTTAATGACAAACCTGGCTCAACCACCCCAATATAAACTGACCAAATCATTCATTTTCAACTTAATAAATGAGGAACTGCCATGTCACATCCTTCAGAATGTCCACAAGTTCATTGCTCAATCAGCTTATTTCAGCATGTATGACTGAAGTAGTGATATGCAGGAAAGCTATTTTGCAGGAATGCCTTGTGTGATTGTTTTAGCCCTTTAATCAATGTAATATATTCAGACCAAGTAAACTATAAACAGGTACAAAAAAGGAAGGAAATAAATGGGTAACTAATAAACATGTAAATACACTCCTGCAATGGTCTGGCGTCCTGCCCAGAGTGTACCCCCGTTCAGCCTTACGCTCAGTGGACTCCGGTTCACAACGACCCTGTTCAGGACAAGTGACTATTAAAATCTGATGGATGTAAATGCATTCCATTGCTGGGGAAAATGTGTATGCAAACATACGCATCACAGGCTGTTAAATGACTCTCTTCAAATCAAACTTCTCATACGCAAAGGTCCCTGGCAGATAGAAGGGGTCGTTCCTCGATTTACGATGGTTCGACTTACAATTTTTTCGACTTTACGATGGTGAGCTGGTGATGAATGAATGAATGAATGAATGAGCTTTATTGCCAAGTATGTTTACACATACAAGGAATTTGTCTTGGTGACAGAAACTTCCACAGCACAGACAGAATGACAGTGACAAGATGCAGATAAAAGTAGAGTGAGCTAATAAAAGATAATCAGTAGAAACCGTACTTTGAATTTTGACTTTTGATTTTTTCACAGGCAAGCGCTATGTGGAGCGATACTCTCTCGTGATGCTGGACAGCGGCAACGATCCGCGTCTCCCAGTCTGTCACGCAGAGGTGTGTATTAGGTGTATTAAATGTATTTTCGACTTACGATATTTTCAATTTATGGTGGGTTTCGCAGAACGTAACCCCATCGTAAATTGGGGACCACCTGTATTGATATTCTGAAAGACTAGTTGCTGTAATCAGGGGTGCAATGGTGCAGCAGGTTTGCCCTGTTCCTGCTCTCTGGTGGGTCTGGGGTTCGAGTCCCGCTTGGGGTGCCTTGTGATGGACTGGTGTCCTGTCCTGGGTGTGTCCCCTCCCCCTCCAGCCTTGCGCCCTATGTTGCTGGGTTTGGCGCCAGCTCGCCGGGACCCTGCTTGGGTCAAGCGGTTTCAGACAGTGTGTGTGTGTAGTTGCTGTAATGCTCACCTTTTAAATGAAAAGTGTTCTTCTAGTGTGTTGAAGAGGCTTTTCTCTTTGTTAGGAGCTTTTTTTTTAATGGATTTCTATTTATTGTGACGAACAAGAACCAGAAGACCACCATCCACCATATGATGTCAGTTTGCTCCCAGAACTGGACACAATTAGTGTCACCGGAAGATGTAAAACAAGGTGGTACGGCTTCGACAGGACCAACCAACATCAGCTAACTACCATGCTATGTAATACTAACCCCTGCTCTGTTTTACTTGTCCTCTCATCTGTAAATTAAAAGCACTGTGATGCAGCCACAACTCTAGCTGGTTGGAGATTTGGTCTGAACAGTACCTGATACTGTGGAACCAGTGGCCACACAGCCCCCAGCCAGACCTTTTAACAGAAAAACCTGATCTGAACTAATTCAAGCAGTCCTCATATGATTGCAGAGACAACAAAAATTCTTGCAAGCTATTTGAGGACTGTGATGGGCAGGTGCCGCAAATTGGCTCGCAGATGGCGGCTGCTCGGCATCCAGCACGCACCACTCCATTCGCAGCAATGAGGTTCTCCAGGGCACCCGGGTCAATAACTGCCCATGATGCAGCAGCCTTCAGGTGCCGCTTATATGACCCAGCTGTCAGGTAAGGCTGCGGCTCCATGCTCATTACGGTAGTGTTTGTTAGCGTGTTGCCTGGGCGCTTGAGCAGAGCTTCCATGGGAGCTGGAATGAGGCCAGATGAGAGAGCAAAATGGCTGGTAGCTTATAATGAGCATGTGCCCTTGCTCAGTGCAAGTACTTACATTGTCCATCACTGCAATTCCTGTTGACCTGTTTAATGCGGACATTGTGATTATGTCGTTTAAACAATCAACTTCCATTTTCTAGGTTAATAATAAATGTGATGTAAAGCCCACCTTCCATGCATCATATGTATTACATAACAATACTCAAATAAAGATAACACCGCATCAACGGTCCAGATATTTTCAAAAAAAAAAAAAAAAAAAAAAATTTTTTTGGGTAGTTCCTTTGAGCAGATCCTTGTCATTTAGAGTGATGACCCAGTGATGAATGACATGGAGAATGTTAATTATCTCAGCGGGTAGTGGTGTACAAGTGTCTCAGACAACAGAGCAAGGGAAGGGCTGAAAATAATGTGGAACTGGGAGTCAATGAAGGATACAGCATGAACATCTAATTATATTAAAAATGGTACTTCCACACGCTTCAGCAAGGACATGATGGTGGTTATTTTTGTATGCTGTCTAATTGGTTTGTATTGCATAGCGATGATATTTTGGCAGCTGATTTGGAAAAAAGTCAAGAATTAAAATCAACACAGGATCTTCGGTCTGTAATTTCTGCCAATACCTGGGGAACAGCACTGCCCAGCATAGCGTCTTTATCTGATATAAACAGGACTAGGAGGCGCTCTACTGTACCCTTCAACAAAAGTAAAGCCATTTCCCATTCAGTATTCATGCTGAAGGAGGTATTTTATTGAGCATTTCTGTGTCTATGTTAGTAGTCAGATCATGGTTCTTCCAAGAAAAAGGTCACCGGCACAGGCTGAGAATCATCTCGAATTACTCGAGAGGAAAATATTTTCTTGTTTTAACCACAGGGTGTGACGCTTTAAAAACGCCTGGTACCATTGTAAATATCCGTCTACAGACAACAGAGTTTAACAAAATGGAACAGGTGTACAAATGACAAAAGCTACTAACGTGTGCAGAGTACAGTGTGCTCCCATCCACGACACCCCTGGTCTCTCAACAGGCTATTAATTGCTCTTTCAGTCTACATTTTTAAACTTTGTTTTCACATCATTCTTACTGTACCAACTTGGGACATGTCTCTCTCAAGTCCATGGCCATAATTGTCCAGACTTGGCCAACCCTGTGCGACCACTGCCGGCGATCCCACCTAAAAGACCGGAGCAGCAGAGGGCGATGTGTGTGACCGTTGCCGCATGGCCTGCCTTGGACTGCCCAACACACAGCAAAGCCCTTGAAGGGCAGAGCAGTGCCAGAGAATAAACCCATAGTATATGAAGGACCCCAAGTGTCACAGTCTGGATACATCACAATATTATCATATTGCAGCTTAGATGATGCTGTTATAGAAGGAGGCTCCTGGTTTTTTGGCTGTTTGGTATTTCATTTCAGAAGTGTCATTTTGATCATGTACCTTGCTCATGTATAAAACAATTAGACCCCATCTGGGATCAACTTTTGCATGTGGATAAAAACTTTCCAACCTTTCTGCCTAATACTGTACACAAGGGATTAAACCGTGGTATCACTAGGTATTTCAGTCCTGTCGCTGTGCTTGGCAAAAATGGTCAAAGTCTATAAAACTAATTTTGTTTTGGCTGTTTATTATTATTTGGGCTAATGTTTCCCCTAAAATCCTGGGAAAATGAGCTGCGTGCTACATAGCATCTGCTTCTCATACTAAGAGTGACAGACACACATTGAGCCACAATCTCTGCCATCTTACAACTTGTGAAACCAAACAAAAAGGTGTGATTTTACACTGGGAACTATAATTAATGTGGCAGGTTTCCATTGCACACCCCACATTTAAAACCCAACCTGGCCCTTGCTGATGATGCACTCCTACATTACTTGTACATTTTCTCTGTTTTGGCTGTTCAGTCCTGCTCAACTCTCAGATTTTTTTTTCTGGAATGCAGAGATTATTCCTTGCTGTCCCTGCACTCCTGCACATCTGTGACCTAGAAAAAGTCAGCGGACCCTATTAACTCAGTCAAAGCAAATTCTGGTATGAGGTGAGACACAGTCAGTGGAAAAGATTATCTGAAGAGGAGAAAAGGAGGAGGAGGAGAAACTTTTCTCTTAAAACTCGGTGAAACGACACCAGACCCTCAGGTTTCTACTTGTGTGAAACATGTTGGCTATGCTGATTTACCATATTCCCCTTGTATAAGAATGGCCCAGGCATTTTAGTTCCACAGCGCAGGGGTTTGGGCATGACGGTTATGCATGTTATTAGTATACAAACTCCTTCCTTTCCCAAATAATCTCCAGCAATATTTCCATTGCACTGGGGTAATGCAGAAAGTGAGATTTCAGCTTGTGACTACAGGGTATCTTATTCAAATCCCTGCTTTGTTGGCAAAGAGATGAGTTGCAAAGACTTCAATTCTCAAGGCTCTCCATTCTGAGTCCAAAGCTGAGGCCGCGTTGAAATCCCTGCTGCCTTTCCAGGCCGTTTAGCAGTCGGCACTTCCTTAAAGCATCCAAATTGACCGTTTCACCTGCTTTCAATGACTAGTGAATCATTCTAACAAACAAGATGGGTCTGTAAGCCTTTTAAGGCCCAGGAGGTTGTGCGTAAAATGATCAGGTGACGTTATTTCACGCGAAGACTACAATCAATCCACGTACCTCTTATTCACCTCTGTGCCTCTTGTCTACACTTATCACCATCCCGCTCTCCGTGTTAACACTCTGTAGACCTGACTGGCAAATTTAGATTTAATCCCTGATGCAGCATGCTTGTTTTCCAGTGCTTTTTATACTTCTATATTTTTTTACATTTTCGAACAAGCTACAGAGAGCACAAAGTAAATTCTTTGCAACAAAAAGAGAGCAATTACCACATAGTTCAGATGCAGCTCATGATGCCTTTGCCATGCAACGGCAGTCAAGCACTCAGTCTATGAGCTTTGAGAGGTTCAAAGTAGCTAAATTGCAGAGCTGTTTTGAGAGGATACAATCAAGAGTCAATGGGATTTCCTGTTTTTTCTAATTTCCTAAAGTAGCATCACGAACTCCCACATTAACGCCTCGGTCCCCTAGAACTGGAAGCTCTCTCGTGTCTTTTTTGTGGCTGGTAAAGAGAAGGAAGGAGTGTGTGCCCTCATAACACAGTGCTGGTAAGGCGTTGTTTGAAGGTAATGTGGCATTAAAAGTCCCTCTTCCTCTTCTCCGCCACTAGGTGGTGGGTCAGATTGACAAGCTGACATCAGACTTCGACTTTGATCTGGAGCCAGATGACTGGACGGTGGCCACTGTGAGCAGCACCTCCAGCAGTGAGCGGGGTCTCAGTGACACCTTCAGACTGGACTTCTTCAACCCCGACGTGCTCTCGGACAGCTGGGAATTCTGCAGTTTCCTGGAGGGCACCTCTCTGGGCACTGGGCTAAACCAGAAGCCCGCAGAACCGGCGGGGGGGCCGGAGCTGATGCGGGATGGCGGATGCGGGACACCGCCTCCACCACCAATGACTGCCACAGCCTACTCCCAGATGAATGGTGGGCTCCCCATCCCCAACGGCCCCCTGAGAGTTACCCCTGACTCCTCCAGTGAGGAGGCGTCAAGCTCAACGCACAGCCACAAGACATCCCGGACCTCTGGCACCAGGGAGCGGGTCCGGTTTAGCGACAAGATACTGTACCACGCACTGTGCTGTGATGACGACGAGGATGAGGAGGGGGAGGAAGGAACACCGGACACAGATGACGCAATCAGCCCACCTGCAGCCTCTCCCACACCGACCCTGTCCTCCTCCTCTGACCAATCCCTCCACAACTGCCTTGACTCCACCTCTGCCCACTCGCCACAGAGGGTTGCAGGGCTGCAGGTTGGACTGGGGGCCACCACAGCCACCAGAAAAGGTCTCCTCCGTCCGGGGAGCCGGAAAAAACTGTTACGGAATAGCAGCACACAGACTGTCTCTGACAAGAGCACTCAAACCGTACTGCCCTATATCCCAGCCAAACAGAAAACAAAGGACCAGCTCTAAGAGGAAGATCAGAGGAGCCTCCAAGAATAGTGTATGATTTCATGTGAAACTCATAAAGATGGTGTACTATTTAATATGAAATACATAGGTGATAGACAAATACACCAATAAAAATGACTTATTCAATAAATAAATGCTATATGGAAAATGGCTGGACTACCTAACATCATTCTGAGCCTCAGGGAAATAAAGACGACTATTAATGCTCTGCTCTGCTCTGCTCAAAAAAAAAAAAAAAAAGAGGCCAATTTCTTGAAGCGGTCCTTAAAGGACAAGAATGGATGTGAGAGAGATCGAAAACACCCATTCCTATCCAGTATTAAAAAAAAAAAAAAAAAAGGCAGCCATCATAAGTTCTATCAGACCCACTTCATTAACTTGTAGAGCAGCCTTGTGGCAAGCCTCTTTGAGGCTTGGCGATTTGTTTTCTCTTAGACGAGCGCTACGTCACAATATTTTTGTTTTTATATTATACATGATCATTTGCAAATAGCGCCATAGACAACCTATGGTATAGATAGCGGGTTTGGAAATCTGAAATGAAAATTAATTGTAATGGGAGGCCAACAAAGGGCATATTCGGAGTAAGGATGTCCACCCCGAGACACACTGCTCCAAATTATTCCCACATTGGCAGCTGTACGTGGCTCCGGTGCTGGAGCCCAGTGCTGACTCATCTCCCACATGTCCTCATCAAGGGGGGCATGCTATGTTTAGCACTCCCCCACCCCACCCAACTGGGTTTCTGCATTTCTTTCAAACGCCTTACTTCTTCCTGGGCTTGACACCCACCAGGGTCCCTCTCACATCAAGCTTTGGCTTATTCTAATGAAGCTCCTCCAGTTCCTTGCTTTCAGAGCCTTAGTTTTACAAACCTTCAGGTTTTGAATTGTACTGCAGCCTTCACATATTTCAATGGCCTTGACAGCACATACCTTGAATTCCTCTATTTCATACTTTCCCAGGTACCTCTCTATTACTCCTTATACAGGTCAGCCTTTTACACTCCATGACTTCCAGAGTTGCAACCTTCATCATCCAGCGTTGAGTGATTTTGCAGAGAAAGATAATCTGTCCCCATTTTCACTAAAGGATGCGATATCAATAGAGCCAAAATTTCCTCCAGTCTACATCAGGTGCTCCTGACCTCTGTCTCCAATTCTCCAGTCTTGATCGACAGTCATATTGTGAAAGATCAAGTGGGTGAGGAGAGACAAATCTAAATCCCCCTGCCCCCGTCCCAAGCGGAGAACAGCATTTAGTGGGCTCACTGAGCAGCCCTCATATTTTCATCTGTACTATAAATTATAGGCAGAATACCCACAGAAATATATTTCAATTTTTGTAAATGTCACAGAATGCTGTAGTGAGCCTGGAAAGAAGAGTGTACGCACGTATATTTGTGATATTCTTCTGGAAAGCAGGATGCTTCGGCTGCCAAAGGCAAGCAGGTGGGTTCTCTGTGAGACAATCTGATTATCTGATTGTGCGTTTCATGGCTAATTCCTCATCACCACAGCAGAAAGCTGAACTGACATCTCCCTACAAAGATATCAGCTTGCAGTCCTTCATCACACTTGTGACATGGCTACAGGCGGGGCGTGATAGGAGGGCTCAACAATTTTTTTTTTTCTACTGGGCTGAAAAACTCAAAGGGAGGAGCAAGGATGTGGGCTGTGGGAGAGAAGTTTTTTGTGCAGATTGGAAAAGGTCCATGAAACACAGTGGCAAGGAGCATTACAGGATGACTAATGAACTGGACAAGTGAGAGCCAACACGTTTTATCTCCACGTCGTTTCTTGCCTGCTGTGGCTTGAACAAACTATTTTTATTCCAAATACGGCATCTGTTCTCCCACCCACCCACAGAGGTTTGTGAATTCTTCACGGGTGAAGGCAGTCAATGAATCCACCACCCTGGCTGATCAAAGATTTCATTGTTTGTGTTTATGAGAAACTAATCATAAGTACCATTCCAGCAGCTCAGTTATTTAACGTTAAATGTGTTGAACACCTGATCGAAAAGCTTGATTTAATATTGGATGTAGACACTAGATTTTTGCTGCAGTAATGTAGCGCTGCCCTGCAAATCAGAAGACGGCACAGTTACAAAATTATTGCATTTTTAAAGTTTCTGTGGGAAGAATCGGCCAGATTTTTTTTATGACATAAGTCTTGTTGGCATGACAACCGGTTTACGTTACATCATTACTAGTTTTGTGTTGTTTAGCAAACAGATCAATGCAGATTCACAACAGGTTTGGCTAAAAATATAGACAGAAAGAATAGACTTAATACTTTGGAAGCAGCAATGTCACATTTGGAAGTAGAGAACACAAGCTTTGGACCTAGCAACTGGTATAAATTTGAGCATTCACGCCAATGATGATTTTCCACAGATTATCACGTAATCTGCTAGGAGGTGGGTGCATGGAACAACATGTACAACAGTTTCAATTGCAGTCTTCAGGTGAAGGTCTCTGAAAACAAGTAGGGCTGCCTTGAAATCATATCACCCCACACATTCCCCAGTACATATGAAGAGTTATCATGACATGACAGGCTGCAAGTAAGGTGATGAAACAACAACAACTCTTGGTGATCACCTGAGGACTGGAGTTGAATAAGACCAAGAGAACTGCGCGTGATGGGTTTTCAAGGACCTTGGTTCTAAATCACCCAGTCTAACAGACTTGAGGACCATCAGCAGGCAGCATAAACCACCAGCATCAATAACCGAAGAGAAAAATGCATCAATGTAGGATCTGATTCTGCTTCTCAGCATGCTGATCAATCTGTCTGCAAAACCTCTCGAAACAAGAGCACAATGTCGCAAGGCCATGCAATTCCCCACTTTCCTGTGTTAAACTTTCATTTCCCTCCAGTTTTATTTTCAGCTGCTTATTTTATTGTTTAAGCCTTTTAAGCAAAATAGAGACCACTCAGAAAACGTAGCTCAAGGTGAAAAAGAGTAAGGTCTGCTACATAATCCTAAGGCCCTGGAGATAGTCTGTCTCCAGCTCCTATTTTTAGCATGCCCCTCACCTTCCTCCTTCATTCTCATGTGTGCCAATGACAGCAGCTAAATCCAGGCACCTCTCCACACCAGCCCTAGTCTCTTGTCACAGAGCTGTACACGTGTCATCATGTGGGCTTACGCGTAACGCTTCGATAATACATCAGTACATCTGATGCACCAATGCCTTCTTTAAGGGAATAAAGCTCTGTTTTATTTTATTCATATTCTAACATGTTGAGCTTCTTTCCCATCAGCCTTGCCAAGTCAGCATTTGGGTTCTCATTAGCATCAAGCAAATATACATTTAAAAATGAAAAGGAACCAGTTATGTCGCTGTCTGTATGGCTGACAGCACTAAAATTCTAGTGAGATGGCTAGAAGAGTTTTAGACAGACAGTAATTTCAAAGATGGCTGAGACCAGTTTTTTCCACTTTTGGTTGTTTATAATAAACTAGTCAGAAAAGCACTAAAATAATGAAAACGCATTAAAATTACTATGGTTTTTTAATATACATATCCTCCTCGACTTATGATTTTTTTTTACTTTACAATGGTGAGCTGGCGATAGACATTCAGCAGAAACCATACTTCGAATTTTGATTTTTTTTTCAGGGAAGCGTAATGCGGAGCGATACTCTTTCGTGATGCTGGACGGCAGCAGCAATCCGAATCACCCAGTCTATCACACAGAGGTGTGTATTAGGTGTATTAAATGCATTTTCGACTTACGATATTTTTAACTGATGATGGGTTTCTTGGAACGTAACCCCATCGTAAATTGGGGACTACCTGTATTACAGCAACTACCTGGCTATGAAGATTATAGGTGCATGCGGATGTGTTCTTCAGATAAAAAGCATACCTTTTCATTCCCTGCCCCATCAATCCATCATTACACCATGCAGAGCCCACTTAGCAGAGACTGCAGCCTGACAGGTGCTCACTAGTAGCCCATCCAGTGTAGACCGGCAGTCATAACTAAGTATGGTGATTAATTCATTACAAGTATCATTAGTCATTAATTCGAGCCACCCGATGCATCAAAAGTTCCATCTGAAGAACATCTTCCTCTAAGAGAAATATGCATTTTCACAAGTATGACTGAACCTCAGATGAAGTGCCAACGTTTCTGCCACAGTTCATTAATTACGTGGATGCTGCAATTTGACACATCTAAAGCTGGGACTTTGCAGTCATGAAAGACTGTTACTATTTGGGATATGCGATTAAAAAGAAAATATTAAATGAGCCACATTGTTTGTGGTTTCCCTGAACTTTAAATTCAAAGTACTGCACATGTGAAGTCAAAAACAGCGTGACTTTACATTGTGTTTACTGAGCGGATTAGATAAGATATGGATGGCATGGTGCTGTAAATAGCACTGTTGCGCCTGGACATTGCAAGAGGATATGGGTTCGATTTCCCTACTTAGTCTGTATGGAGTGAGCATGCTCTCCCCGTGTTTGCATGGCTCTGCTTTGGTGCACCAATTTCCTTTCACTGTCATATGACATGTGTTTCAGCTGCACCGGCGACTCTAAATTACCCTTTGTGAGTGTATTTGTGAGAGAGCGTATTACATTGCTCAGGGGTACAGATGAGTGATTCACTGTAGGTAGCATACTGTCGTGTGTCCAGCATTGTAAGTCACCTTGGATGAAAAGGTGTCAGCTGAACACAACTTAGTATTCACTGTAATTTGCTTTGGAGAAGAGTATCACCTAGATAAAGTGAACAGCATTTCACACAGGTGTTTTGTAGTCTTGTATATTAACAACGATAGTAAGAGGGGGGAGCTTTCTCAAACTTGTCTTCCCCATACTGGTCAAGAACACAGGTTCCACGATGTAGATTAAGCCCAGGTTACAGAAAGGAGCACAACGGTATGAATAAAAATGAGACTTGACAACCAGAGGTTTCAAAAAATGGAAGTGTCCAACTACTCAGAGATGTTTAGTTATTCTAATGTATTCCTTCCTCCACTTCATGCTGCAAAACCATAACCTGAACAGAGACTTAATAACACCTCTAAAAGGCTTTTAAAAAGACTAAACCATCCACGTTGGAAGACGTGGCTGGGGCTCTGCAGAGCAGCCAAAGGACTGTAAAATATGGAAAACAACCATTTTGCTGCTAAGCAGAAGCATGCAGACATACATATAGATACATACATAAATAAATCAATAAAATCGTATTGATCAGGTTGTACCCTTTCCTTGGCATCATAATCCGTGAGGTGCGAGACCGCTCCTACTATTGATCCAGGCCTACAGCTACTCTTGGTGTCTTGGAGCCTGTTGGCTATTTATATAAGCAATTGTATGTTCTTTCCGGGGAGGTGGGGGGCAGAGAGGAAAGGAGAGGGGCATTGAATTTTCATCCAGTCTTCTGTCCTACAAGAAAATTACCCCAAGTGGGTGGCATTTATTTCTCCTCCATATGACCTCCAGCTTGTGAATAAAGCTATTGCTACGTTCTTCCACATCTGCCTGCTTGGTGGTCCCATGCACAAAAGGTAAAGCAAGGAAGTTAGCAGTTCTGGCTCCGTTGTGGTGGAACGACCTCCCCCTCTCGCTCAGAACTGCTGAATCTCTGTCCACATTTAAAAAAGGGTCTTAAAACTCACCTCTTCCAGACTCACTTTGCCCATGATCCCTTAAGTTCATGTAAGGTGTAAATGATGACGCTCCATAAGTTTAAGATCATGCCCAGATAAACCTTTACACAGCGACTCCTATAATGTAACGTAAATGTTTAAATGTATCTCAAAAAAAAAATATTACTAGGAAGGTGATCAGGAATCAAGGATATTCAGATAACGTTTTATGCAGCTACTTGTGTGATGAACATTGGTTCATTTGGTGGAAAGAGAAATTAAATGGACTTAATCACACATCTGCATCCATGTCTCTTTCTGCTAATGTAATGAATACATGATATTTTCTATGAAATGTACGTCGCTTTGGAAAAAACCATCTGCAAAATGAAGAAATATAAAATATCTATATACACACACACACACACACACACACACACACACACACACACACACACACACTAACTCAAGCCACTTTGTCCCAAGCGGTGCCACGGCGAGCCGAAACGTAACCTGGCAACACAGAGCGCAAGGCTGGAGGGGGAGGGGACACACCCAGGACGGGACGCCAGACCATCTCAAGGCACCCTAAACGGGACTCGAACCCGGTCAAACCCGCTGTGCCACTGCGCCCCCTATATATTTATATAAAAAATAACAATGGTTTTGCGCGGAGGTGATGGAAAGGTAGCTCTCCTTTCGCCTGAGAGATCTGGAGTTCAGAGGAGGATGCATGTAATGTAGGACTCGAAATTGACAGTGAAACTCCCATTGCTTCCCATGCTTGAACATGACGATGGACATACATATGAGAGCAGTCCATTCTGATGCAACAGAAATTCTGCTTGCCTTACAAAAACTTTTAAGGTTTAAGGCATCTTAATTATTCGAGCGGGATGCCATACCAGCTTTGCTCCAGGCTGGAGACATCTGAAATCATTTCAAGAACAGAAGGTAATTGAATGACTGAGAACACCCCTTTCATTTTGCTGTTCTGCTCAAAGGACATGACGCTGTAACTCCAAAAGCTCAAAACCATGCACAAACCAGCACCCTCAGAATCCTTCCTTCATTCTTCAACACATTCATCCACATGCCCATTCTCTTTCAGACCAGTGAAAGAAGATTCGACATCTATTCACATCATTACCACTGATTCCCCAAGGTCTGAATCACCATCCGACGCCTTTTTAGAGAGTGTCGGGATGGGACTTGGCAAGCTACAGTAATACATTTCTGCTTAATTAATCCCATTCCTTACTTTAGGTATTAAAAGGTAATGGTCTGTTTAACCATCAAACGGGCAATTAGTCACAGTCTAATCATTTTTCAAATATTTTATAGATATGTCAAGGCCAGGTGCATCTTTCAGCGGTGGATGTGTCACTGCACATCTCGGTTTATTCCCCTTATCTGCAGCCTTAGCATCATGTCAGAAGAATGTATATAATGAACTCAAATACTGAAAAGTTTTGCTTTACAAGTTGCATCTTTATCTTGGAACGGTAACATGAGGATGATGACAACATGTTTGAGAACTGTGGTTCTAACCTCTTGGTGTTTAGAGCGAAAGTCAAAGATCACAGATTAAAATGCAAATAACCCCTTGTCTCCATTTCACATCCTGTTTTAACTCGCATGCCTGCGGCAGAAACTCAGGCAGTAGTGATTATCTTTTGGTGTTAGGATATTTTAATGAGTGACCCCCCCCCCCCGACTTCTTCACCCACCCTACGGTATTACTCTGCTCTGATACACTCAAAGTGCTGTCAAATTTAAATCATTTTAATGTAAACGACCCGCCACAGCCCAGGTGCAAGGCACATTTCGATAAGGCCGTGGTGGACGATTATGGTGTTTGGAGGAGCTATCTGTCTGAACATAGACTCAGTCTGAAGCAGGAAAGGTATTTCTCACAGGGACAGGTAGAGAGATGATCGCAGTCCTGCCTGGAGCCAGTGCGTTTTAATACCAGTGGAACAGAGGCAATATATAAAATTAATTAAACAGTATCATGCGTATATGCGGTTAATTCAAAAATCCATCTGTGAAATTAAAATCTGCTAAGCATCCCATGTTCCGAGCTGTCACAGCAAAACACTATTAATAAACGTGTGATGAAATCCCCTCCCCACCTTCTCTTAATCTACTACCTGCAACAGTTGCCAGGCAGCATTTGTCCGATTTTTGTCCTTCACAAAGACTTAATTAGTATGGAAGGCTCTGGAATTAGTTTCCCAGACTCAGAGTCATAATAAAGCTTCCACCACAGAAATAGGAAGAGCTGTAATCAGTGGCATATGAAGCTGCACACTGAGAGCTGGAGAAACCTACACAGTTATCAACCATTTATCTTTCGTGCTCCCGCCCAACTTTGCTGTTTCCAACTCCTTGCTCCATATCACACGCAGGACATCTTTCTTCTTCTCCCACCCCTGAAAGGTTAGCAAGCAGTGGTCCGTCGGACAGTTTCCCTCAGCCATTCACCATCAGTTATCCCAACCTCTTGCCATAGACCATCTTAACTAGTCCAACTAACGTAATTACGCTAATAGATGCATTTTTCCACTTATTCATCAGTCATGAAGGCAGGAACCCTCCATCAGTGTCCTGCACAGCAGCCTGCCAGAACTTTCCAATGCTGAGTTCACTGGTTGAGAGGAAGCACATTAAAAGCCTTCGGGACACTGTAGAATGTTGCCCCGACTCCTGTGTCCCAGGGTCCTTTTACCAGCAACACCTGGTGCGACGTGGACCCACCACGAGGTTTTGCCCTCAACCACAACCATCATACTGAAGCTTCCATTTGACTTTTTTATATAAAATAGCACATCAAATAGGAATTTACCGTCAGTGCATTTTGTTTGAATCTATGAATCTTGAGGTAAAAAAATATATTAGCCTCTTCAAGCTTAGTTTTCATAAAAATCAGGCCCTAAGTTGAGCTACGTTCATTTTAATGTGCCTCGAGAGTTTGTAAAGAAAGACCCAGTTGATCCAACACCATTGCGGCATGAACCCAAACACCCTGGTGTCCTGGCAGCTGTCAACCAGCTGCGCCACATATGTGGCGGTCTGTGGCTCTCCTCGTAAAAGCAAAGCAAAGCAAAAGAGAGCAACTGCAAAACGAACCGTGCCACAGCAGTATCAGCTGTCATTCATAAGCAACGATTTTCTGTAGGCATGAAACAGTCCTAGCTCCAGATCATGAACGAATTGCATTATAATGGGAGTCGCTCCGCTACACTAACATTATCGTTTTTCCTTCTGCTTCCAAGGCCGCCGCGCTGCTCGCTTGCTGTCTCGTATGCCCCGCGTACAGTGCTCGTGACAGCGGCACATTATTGCACTGCCGCCCGCAGAGAAGCCAGCGCGACCAGATGCAGAAAGATTAGGGGCTGTCATTTGCTTCTCTGTTAACACGGCTGTTATTTATCCGCCACGTTTTGAGGGGGTGGGGTAATCTGCAGCCAGTGAGATGTGCAGCATGCTCCTCATGCTCAGTCATCACGTGCTCGGGTTTGCAGCCAGCTGAGCGTGGAGCAACTTCCTCTGTGGGATGCGGAAAGTTGCTAAACCATTGTCGCTCTACCCCGACGTAGCGTTCACTCTGATGCCAAGAGTGCAGCCAATTGTGCCTCCATGTCTCGTGCGGGCAGTGTTACATAATGAGTCCTGCAATCAAACTATCAAAGTTGCTAATAAATATATTTTAAAAACTGGAGACACTGGAACAAATGGAAAATACAGAGGAAACTGGACTCAACTTAGTTTTGGAAGATGTTGGGTCATCATGGCTCAAGCGATGAGTCCTACAGCCTTACTTAATTGAAACATCTTATATCCTGCTAATTTGTTAGATCACAGCAGGGAGAGGAGACAGAGTGAGAAATCCATTATTAATTGTTTTGCTCTACTGTCTGTCTTCTTGTTGCTTAATGCCCCCTCTCCCCATTGAATCTCTTGTATTTAATCAGTATATCCCACCCTTAATTCAAAATCCCTTTAAGCACCATCTGCAGGAAATGGGCTGAGATTCAGTGTAATTTTTTAACTTGGTTTTATCTAGGTTACTGAGCAGTAACACCAAAAACACAAATAAGAAAAACCATTACATTTAAAAGGCAGTAAAGTTTTAAAGAGTGGGTGTGGCTACCCTGTGTGACAATGGCATTCTGTCCAGAGTGTAACCCACCTACCTTACTACCCTATGCTTCCAGGATAGGTTCCAGATTCTGTGACTCTGCCTAGAACAGTTATCAATAGTGAGTGAAAAATGTATCAATATTTAAAAATATATTATTTAATAATCTGTGAGTGGTTAAAGAATACGTAAAATGTGAATGAATGAGATTTGAAAAACAAGGCTAATGCCAATCTCATTTTTGAACCTCTGAATATTTAATTATTATTATTAACATTTATTTCGGTGACAGCTTTGTCTGAGGCAACTAATAATGTGTGACAAGCAACTTTACAGGGATTTACCCATTTATACTGCAGGGTATTCTTACGCTGCCAATTCAATTTAAGTTCTTTGAACAAGGGTAATCAGGAGGGTAATCTGAACCAGGAAACTTCCACTTGCAAAGACACTGCTAAATGCTAGGCTGTACTACCTGCTGATTCATATTACAGATTTGAAACCTGAGCCTTGATTCGGGGGTTAGGTGCGCAAGAACTCTCAAGGAATAAGGATCCATCAGACTAAAGTGAAATACTTGAAGGTAGACCATGTGTCACAATATACAGGTAGAGCACCTGATGAGATGCAGGAGGGGCTAGGCCAGGAGGCATCTCACAGTGCCCAGAATCTCCCAATGGCACAAGCCTAGGTACAGTGGCAGAAAGGTGTCAGGTAAGGTATCCTCAGGGCAACAAGAAGAAAGAGCAGTATTAATTTCATGAAGATATAGATAGGTGCTAGAGGCAACCTTGAAGGGTAATGTTGATAACAGACTCCAAATGACAACAACTGTCATTAATTTAGCAGGAGAGAGGTTTGGCGAGGAAGAAAAGACAATCAACTGAACATGGAGAACACTGGGTTTGAACTAGGAATTAAAGGTATTGTAACGACCCGCGTTACTGGTTCGATGTAAATAGTTGCATTATGGGAAATAATGTTAAATGTGTGTGTAACCACTGGGGGCACTTACAGAGAAAATAATGGGGTGGCTGTGTTTGCCAGTGGGTTGGGAGAGAGCCTAGGGGTATAAGGCAGGCTGGGAAGGCTGGCTGTAAGTCCAGGTCCTGCAGGAAATAGGGGGTCCTTGGCCTGAGAACATCATTTCCCTTGTGCCGGTGTTCGAATAAATTGTTCATCATGAACGCTACCTCCGTGTCCTTCTTCACCCCCTCCAAACCCATGGTGCTGCGTGCCACAGTATTTCAGAGTCAGTTCAGGGCAGCAAAGATTTACACTAACGAAGTTAGAGTACATTCTAAGGAAAAGGGTTGTGTATTTGCGGAGCATGGAGCCGCATAGGAGCAAGAATAAAGAGAGGACCAGGAAGTAGCAAGCTTTTTTAGTGGATCCTTTTGGATTCATGGCAGCTATTGGGGCAGAAGCATAGTAGGATGCTTTATTGTTCATGTAGGAAGTTGACAACTATCCCTCAACCACTTATAGCAATTTAACCTGAGACCAGGAATGGGAGCAGTGTAAGACCTTAATAGAACTACAAAATTCACAGGTTACCTTGGACAAGGGTGCATCTGCTTGGAGAGAGGCATAAGACTGCTGGGTAAAGCCGAAGCAAGCTCGGGCTCAGACCTAAGTGAAGTACTCTCTAAGGTCTACAAGTATTGCCAAAAGCTGTATAAGGTCTAGAGGATCCAACAGCTCATCAAGAAAAGGGGCAGAGTTGTACAGCAATGAAGGTATGTATACTGTAGGGGTGTGAATTCAGAAACAATCACAGCAGAGATGTCTGACACGCAAGCAGCAATATATGAGGAAATGTCTGCAGCTGCAAGGGGACAAGAGAAGAAGAGCTGGATATTTTCAGTGTAGCAGTGACAGGAGAATCAACGAATGACTGCAATGACAGAAGGAAGGGAAGATGTGTAGATGGAGAAGAGTAGGGGGCTTACTTTACCTTAAAGGCTGAGCAATATTTCCTTGTACTGGCAGAGTTACATGCTAATATTACCATTTAGGAGCCAAGAAGAGGAGTTTAGAGTAATGTGGTCAAGAGAGCTGCTGCAAGACAGGGACTGGAGTGATCCTAGTGTTGCTGGAGGGAATATCAATGTAAAGACTGGAAGGAAGTGGAGTTTGCTGGCTGTAGTGGGGCAGGCAGAGTCCCAGCTTCAGCACCGTGTGATTATGAGCGGAAGGGCGTCTGGAAGAGCTGGCCTGGTCATTGCTCCATTCAACATCTCAAGGTCCTGGAGAAGATGCAGTGTAAGCTCCTACAGGAACAAGTGGGTATAGCAATGCCGGAAGGACAGATGGCTAGGATGGTCGGGATGCAACAGCAGGGAGAATGGAGAAAGTGGGAACAAGCTCTTGAACATGATTGCTCATGCACAGAACTCTCGAGAGCACAGTCACACCATGTTAAACTCTTAGTCCAGGCAGTTTACGATGTCCTGCCTAGTCCATCAAACGTGTATAGCTGGGAAAAAAGTTGATTCTCCATCATGCCCATTATGTTCAAAGAGAACATCATTGGAGCATGCTCTTAGCAGCCACCCAAGAGCATTAGCTGAGGTCCATGATCACAGGTGTCATGACCAGGTGCTCAAGGCAGTGACAGAGTCCATTGTTGTGGTGATAATACATAGCAGGACCTGGTGGCTGGCAGAGGAAGGTGAAAGAGCAGAATTAGCACACGGTGCCAGTTAATGGCTCCTTGTGACAAAATATGGCCAATGATTGGTTGACTTGGGTTGGAAGCTACGGTTTACAGACACTATGAGAGTCATCCCTGAGGCCAGACATCATTTTGCTGTCAGAAACTTCTAAACAGGCTGTCTTGTTCCAAAGGAAAAAAGATAGAAGATGCAAATGATGGTAAGGTATTAGGAACTGGTGGAAGAGGGGTGCTGAAAAGATTGCTGGGCTAAGTGTGTGACCATCGAAGTAGGCTGAAGAGGATTTGCAGGGAAGTCTTTGTACAGGGCCTATAGTATATTCAGTGTGAGTGGGTAGTGAACTAATGCTACCATTTGTTTATTTATAAATAACATAGGGTCACAATTAGTGGTTGCACGACTTCAGGTTTTTCAAAATCGACAGTTATGTGATGAAACTCGAGTCGACGTCAACAAGTCGCTGATGACATCATGAATACAAACACAGGAAAAAGAAATGCTTTGCAACAACTGACAATCTGTATTCTCAGACTGAATGTATATGCTAACAACAGAAAATTCATACATAGGATATATATATATATATGTGTGTGTGTGTGTGTGTGTGTATAACAGATAAGATGGGACATCGTAGCCGGGTTCAAAAAATGCCGTTTGTTTTTTGTTTTAAAAATGAAAACTAAATTATGAATTAACTATGCTTAAAAATCCATTTTTTTCCTCAAAATGTAAAATATTTAAAATACGTCTCATTTATAGTTTCTTGCCATCTTATTTTTTTACTTTGAGTTATTTCGTTTTGTGGTATTCTTGAACAACTTGCATATAAACGAATTGAAACCACGCATAATCCATCAGTGGCTTCATCGAACATGCTGCCTTCGCTCCAAGTTATTGATCATAAGTTAATATGGATCACTACATGCTTTTTAAAGCAGCAAGTGTGTGTCCTCTTCTCACAATGTTGTGCACCGCACAAAATCTTCGGAAACTCATTGTATAACAATACCGCACAGCACCATTTTGTACTAGATTATCTGTGATCTCTGAATATATTGCTCTAGTTTTTATCATATTATTTATCATTTGCGCAAATGGCTCCAGAGTGGACATTTTCTCCCAAGAAAAGACTGCCAATTAGGTCACTGTACCGTTCAGGTTAGGCTACTTGTTAGATGTTTATGTTTATTTATTTAGCATACCTTTTTCTCCAAAGCGGCTTCCAATGAACTCTATGTAGCATTATCAGTCCACACACCTTATTCACTAAGGTAACTTACACTGGTAGATACACTACTTACAATGGGTCATCCATACATCAGTGAAACACACTCTTTCTGTCACTCACACATTATGGGTGAACCTGAACAGCATGTCTTTGGGGAGGAAACCAGAGCACTCTGAGGAAACCCACACAGACACAGGGAAAACATGCAAACTCCACACAATGTATGGATCAATCATAACTGTAATCGATACGGTATAGATCGTAACAGATCAAACCCACATCATCTTGCAATACCCAGATGCCGTGAGACAGCAGCACTACTCGCTGTGCCATCGTGCCACACACACACACACACACACACACACACACACACACACACACACACACACACACTTTCAGAACCGCTTGTCCCATACAGGGTCACGGGGAACCAGAGCCTAACCCGGCAACACAGGGCACAAGGCTGGAGGAGGAGGGGACACACCCAGGACAGGACACCAGTCCGTCACAAGGCACCCCAAGCAGGACTCGAACCCCAGACCTACCGGAGAGCAGGACTGCAGTCCAACCCACTGCACCACCGCACCCTCCTTGCCATTATGCCACCATTTATATTATTATATATATATATAGTACACATAGATAGTCTATACCCTTAATATGCTCATGGTATGTGTGATGTATTATATATCATTAATATGCTCAATATGTGAACAACTTGCAGGAGAACATTAGAGGTTCTTCCTTTATTATTTGTGATGGTGGTCATCACCAGTAATCAGCCTGTTTGTCCCTTGGTGTAATGGAAGTAGCCACAGTGCAGAGTTTTGGGTGTGGGGAGACTTTCTGTGTTTTCATTCATTCATTCATTCATTCATTCATTCATTCATTGGTCAGTGAGTACAAGAGTGCCATAAGGGTTACTGTGGCAAAAAGCAGAGTCTGTAGGATCTTATCTAATAATGTGTAAGGTATGATTAATGGGTGTAGGGTGGGGTCAATTGTGACTTGAGTAAATTACGACCTATGTAAGGGTTTCTGGAACCCAACCACAACGTAGGTCCGAAACTGTAAGAGTGACCTCTTTTCGGAGAGCATGCATTTTCTTCTTGATGAGCAGTTTTAAATGAGCCAATTATATTCATTATACCTTGAGAGCTTGTTGAATGATATTGTTGGTTTGCTGGTTCTGACTAACAAACAGCTCATGTTAGAGCCTCTGCTTGGTTGAACAACACACTCAACAGGACTGTTCAAAGACAATGTCTCATTTGCAATTGCGCAACTTTGGCCATTTCTGGAAAACGACAACCAGAGGTTGCATTTAGGTCTCCACTGATCGGCCAAAGTCCATCCAAGTACCATCCAGGTGGTGGTAAACTATGGTTAGTGCAGCATGCTCACCGCATGTGGAGTTGGCAGCCTAGGCTGTTGAAAAGTTGAAAAGCGAGAAAGCATCTATAATAAATTATACACCAGCACGTTTTCTCCTGTCCTTTAGCACACGCTAATGGAATTCATTTACAAAGAAGATACTTCACAATAGAGTCAGAAGGTGCTAAAGCTATCCCTGATCCCTGAAACAAAGAAACCAATTACTGATGAGGGAGGGACTGTGCAGGGGATTGCAAACGGGCTAATTTACCAAATTTGTTTTCTCAGTAAGACACAGAAAACATGAATAATAATTGATAACCTTGGTTATTTCTATAAGCATGTTGGCAAGGAATCATCCCACCCTTTTTTCCAGGAAATACACAGATCTTAAAAGGTGCTGTTCTCCAATACTCTCCTGCTTCCTCCATTGCTGCCTCTGCCCAAAAAACACCATTTGTCTGCCACCGACCTTGGGGAGATCTGGAACTTCCGTCAACTTTTAGAACCTTAAAACTTTGACAAAAACACCTTCAAAGACGAAAAGCAAATAATAACCCTGCCCTACAGTATATGCCTATATGGAAGATAAATTTGTCTACTTCTTGCTCTTCTCCATCCTATTTCCACATAAACCAAGGAGGAAAAATGAGAGTAAAGCAACCCTGCTCAAGTCAGACATCGCACTTGTTTGCCAGCATCCCTGTCTTGTGCAAGTCTTCAGTTGCAACATTCGCCATTCTTCGTGACACTAACGGCAACCTGAACACAGCCATGCTCCTTCATTACTGATACAAGGGCCTTGAATTCATTTTCTAAAAATACATAAGCATTGTGTCAGCGCCTTAAAATTTTCTCCTGTCATCACTTTTTTCTTCTCACAGATTTGATCAGTATTATAAAACATTCAGAAGACAGCCCCTTGCAGAAGACAGCTCTGATTGTCTTTCCAAGACAATGCATTATGCCTGTTTTTATGGTATATTCTTAAAAGAGAGGCTTCGAGGGGAAAACACAAAGCAAATTGCAACTTTCCAAAGTTCCAGCTAACAATGACCTTACCCATGGGTTACAAAAGAGAAATATTTACTGTATGTTGACGATCACATTAGGCAACGCTTTGTGAATTAATGAACGTGTAGGCATACATCTCTGTAGTATGAAAGCACTTTTACAACGCACTTAACAAAAGTGATATGGTTTAACTACATCTTACCTGAGATTCCACAAATCTCTATTTAAACAACTCTTCAGATGCCTCTACATTTCCTGGTGGCCTGTCAAATGTCACTTTCAATAAAATACTGAAGAAATGCAAGATGCATAAATGGTGTGCTTTTGTTTAGAAGGTATTTTTAACATAATTATCAAAGTGATGTGATGAAGTTTAAACTTAAAATGCTTATGAGTCACAGTGGATTTCTATTGGTGAGAAAATACAGTGGTGTTTAGAAAATACCAAAGTAATGTATGGAAACGGCTTTCGTAAGCAAATAAATGCACAAAAATACAATTTGACTTTTTGTCTCAAAGAATGAGTTAGTTCATGATTAATATTTGGCATGTGGTATGGTATTTTAGGAACTTAGTCTATGGTTTGTAGGTGAACCAGAGGGAAAACAGAGAAGGCTGTGATTGCAAGCTCATGGACGTGTGGCATCATCGTTGATCAAGTAAATTCCCATGAAAGAACGCTCACCAGTTTAAAAGGAACAGGTCATACAGAGTTTGACCAATTCCTGCGCAGTTCACAAATCGGCAACGACGGTCTCAGAGAGCGTTGGAGAGACGTTGCGCTGACTGATGGGACTGAGGGGTCATGACACACGGGATGCAAGTTCTGAGAGCGAGCAGATCTATCTTGTCCCATACTGGAGTTCTCCCATGGCCCGTCTCCAACAGACATGTTCACTGGAAAATATCAGACAAATGCGCAAAGTTCAGAAAAACCAATTATTTCAGAATTCAAAGGGAAACCAGCGGTTTGTGGTCATCTGACTTCCTGAACTGTTGTCATAAAATCATTCAGATTATCAATTTTGGCTCTGAAAATAACGTAAAAAATAAAATTTAACATTTAACTTGGGAAAAAAAGCACCAGGAATAGTTCTGACAGAACCATTTCAGTGTATCTTTTATGTATTTTAAAAATAAAAAAAAAAAATCTGCCATGACGTTCCACCGGATGATGAAAACAAAATGCTTCTGTCGCAGTTTTCAAACTTACTTTGTTTGCCTTGTTTGCCTACTACCTGGTCATACTAACTTGGGATACACAGCTCACATACTTTGCCTGCTCTTGCAGATTAAAATTCACAGTACTCTAAAGCAGTTTGCACCTTTCATCAAAACAGCAGCAAATTTGAACTTTAGGGTTTACGTTTGTCACTCTTCATCATCTCCTGCACTTTAAGAGCTGCCTTCTGTTAACAAAACAAGGATGCGGCAAACCAAGAGCACGGATACACTTTCCACCTGAACTGCATCCTGTCCTTTCGCTCGAAGCATCAGCGGCTGATTTCGGCATCAGCCCCTTGCGCCTCTTTTAAGATGTATCCCGAGGGGAGTGAGACGAATGAGTTTGACTAAAAGACTCCATAATACCCTCTCAGCCTGTCAAGGTCGGGAAGCTGTGAACGGAAGCACGGGACATGAGGCGGGACGACTGCAGACCGATCGCAGAGATTTGAGCCAGGAGCACTCTGGGGCAGGGAAGGGCAGGGAAGGGCAGGGAAGGGTAGGGAAGGGTAGGGCAGGACTGGGGTGGAGTGGAGTGGGGGCATGGCAGCGATTCGAGGGTGGCACCACCACCACCAACTGACACAGGCCCACACTCAGTTCACACTCACAACCAGTCTGGCTCTCAGGATTTATAACCTGAAAAAATAATGAGCTGTATACATTACTTTAAAGAGCACCCCACAGTGAGCTCGAGGAAAGGCCACAGAATAGAAATAACTTTAATAAATTTCCCCGCACACAAAAAGCATATTTCAGTTTTAATTGTACTGCATTAGCAGCTGGCTTCACAGACGTTACATGCAAGATAAATAAGGGTACGTAAAAAGTTTTTATTTCTCTGTCAGCAGAAATACATAACTGCTAAAAGCACATTACTTATTTTAAGGGTTTCGTAAATGATCAGTGTTTAACTCACTTTTAGCTGACAGAATAAACGCTGGGCCACCTGAAAACAAAAGCAGACTTGCTGTAATTTGACGACAAATAGGCCTATAATAAATGTATATATGCAGTAAAGAACTGTAAGTCAAGTAAAAGTACATGGAAAAGCCTGGAACTGCTACTGCTTACTTTTAATAACTGATGAGTATGTTCATCACTAACACAATCACATACTATTAATTTCTCCCTTTTTGCTGGAGTTTGCTTGCATTAATTAAATTTAAAAAGTATATATTTTGAATTATCCAACAGAGAATCTGACGGAGACCATCGTTTGCAGAGATTCTGCTGCAGAAGCAGCAAACCCATCCGCAATTAGTGTGGAAAACAGGTTCGCTGAGGTTTCTTTATGAAATAAGACAGACAGCGGAGCTAATTAGCGACCTGCACACGTCCACTTCCACTCCTCGCAGAGAAAAGGTTCACAAACTCGAGGCATTAATCAATACATAATGACAATCGTTTCAAAACCTACCTGCGGTCTGAATTAAAATTCACTCCCGGCACTGCAGGATTCGCTCCAAAGTGAGGCGGCAGTTAAGGAAGAAGCAGTTAAAATTTAGTTAGCACTTAAGAAGCATTTAAAATTTTTTTAAAAGTGAAAAAGTCGTTTGAAAAGAGAACTTGGATGTTTGGTTTAAATATATTTTCACTGATTAAACTTGTGAATGGCAGGAAGATGGATAATGCCCTGGCGCTGCCGTGCCGGAGTAACACTGCCCTGAACACTGTACGTTGAACAATCTACATGCCAAGGAGAAGTTGGAGGTTGAAACTGTAAACCCAACTACATTAATAAACAGCTCTTTGCATGTCTGCGAAATGTTGGCAAGACTTTGCAGGAAACTATAATAATTGCTCTGATTTATGCTCCGCAAAGCTATTTCCCATAATGCATTGCTCTGCATCCTCATCTCATTTTGAAGGCCTCCAGACTGAATCCCCAAACCATGATGACTGTGACATTAATAACTACGAGGAACTGAGATAATATCTACAAAAATAGTGGAACATAAAGCCGTCCTGTCATGCAAACCCTTTCATAGTGTTTTTATTTAATTATGTTTTGACAGAATGTGAATTAACTCGGGCAGCTCCTTTCCCGTGGCTGTACATTTCAGGAGGATCAGACAATCCAAATTGCAGATGTTCCACCTACTGCAGATATGATTCATGAAAAGATGAACCAAAGTTACCTGCTAGAGATTGATTTAGACAGGCTGCATTGCGCTTTGCTTGTTAATAGCTAATTTGGAATATAAAAATGCCTCTGTAAGCATTACAGCACATTACAGGGAGCGTCCGAGAGTGCAGGTCCTGTCCTTTCATGGATAAAGATAAATAAAGCATTAAAGTGTATACATAAAGATGAGCGTGAGAAATTAAAATTAAAAAATTAAGTCCAAACGATTGCCTTTCTCCTGTGAATTTGGGAAAGCGTAGGGTCACGAGTTCAGTATCGTTGAAACATTTCATACGCTGTGCCGACTTCCTTGCAAGAAATGAACTACAAATGATCAAAAACAGCAGAGAGAGGTTTTGCAGGTATAAAGTTGGAAGGCAAGCAGCAGGGGCTGCAGCAAGGGCTACAGCAAAGGCTGCAGGGTCGAACCCCCCCCACCCTCCACAGAAGCCATACTGCAGTCCATCACTTTGCTGAAAATCCTCCCACAGCTTTAAACCCAGCAGAGCCACAAAATCCTTTTTGAGTGGATAAGAGGGCAAACTAAGATGTTAGTCGTAGACAGTTTGTTGCCGGTCAAAATATAAATGGGGCAGGCGCTTCAATTCTCTGTCCCCCCTCCCTCTGTGTACAACACTCATCAGTAAACAGCACCAGTTATTAAGTCTAGTCTATAACGGATCAACTGTCACCCGTGACTCCGAGTAACTCCAAGTAATCATTTGTCGAGCAACGACATACAATACATTTACTTTCATTGATTCAGCTATTGGCAGCTCATTACTCATCGTTGTCGGGTGCGGTGGCGCAGTGGGTTGGACCACGGTCCTGCTTTCCGGTGGGTCTGGGGTTCGAGTCCCGCTTGGGGTGCCTTGTGATGGACTGGTGTCCTGTCCTGGGTGTGTCCCCTCCCCTTCCGGCCTTACGCCCTGTGTTACCAGGTAGGCTCCGGTTCTGTGCGACCCTGTATGAGACAAGCGGTTCTGAAAATGTGTGTGTACTCATCATCGTATATGTATCACAGAACCCTCCCCATGTCTGACACTGTAGAGGGTGATGTCATAATTGAGAAACTAGACTTAATGGGAGAGTGGGATTGGGGGCGGGGTGGCATGGTACCTAATGGCATTTTAAAAAGTTTTGGCACACACACACACACACACACACACACACACACACACACACACTTTCTGAACCGCTTGTCCCATACAGGATCGCGGGGAACCGGAGCCTACCCTGCAACACAGGGCGTAAGGCCAGAGGGGGAGGGGACACACCCAGGACGGGACGCCAGTCCGTCGCAAGGCACCCCAAGCAGGACTCAAACACAAGACCCGGTCGAACCCGCTGCGCCACCGCACTCCCCTCTAAACAAATAAAAGAAGTTATTTAATATTTAAAGTATAAATGCTTATATATAAATTTATTTATTTAGCAAGCGCTTTTCTCCAAAGTGTCTTCCAGTGAACTCTATGTAGTGTTATGAGCACACACACCTTATTCACCAAGATGAGTTACACTGCTAGATACACTACTTACACTGGGTCACTCATCCATACAAACACCTGTGCACTGAAAAACGGTATCCTCTAGCAGCATGGCCACAGAGTAACACTACTGATCAGTTAATTAACACAGAACAGAATCATGTTAGTGATGTTAATGTTACTGAAAGTTTCAAAGTGGGAAAAACAGAACACGACAGATGAGGACCCACCGTCTTATCAACTACTGTATATTAAACTTAATTTGTGTTATTCAAAGGCTATGTGTATTAGCAAAATATTTATTTTTTTCTTCCTGTAATGAATAAATTAGTGTTTATAATTTTGGTTAAACACTTATACTTAATTTTTGAAAGGCCAAAACGGTTATACTCATTCATTTTTACTAATTGCTTTTCCTGTTCAGCATCACAGGGCTCCATAGCCTATCCTGTAATGACTGCGCACAAAGGTGAGGGGGGTACGCCCTGGATGGGACACCAGTCCACCCTAGGATAACCTCCCTAACACAAACACACACACGTTCACATTCTTAGCGCTGACATTTCACCGGAGCATTATGCCTTTGGAATTTGGGAGAAACCCCACTCGGGCATGAGGAGAGCATGCAAACACACACACACACACACACACACACACACACACACACACACACACACACACACACACACACACACACACACACACACACAGAGTGAGCCGCATTCAAACCCACACAGCGCAGCTACAAAAAAAGAAAAAGTATCAGCAACAACGACACTTAGGGGTGTATTGTGGGTATTTTTTGACTTACCCTTATATGTTCTTGTTATTGTACAGTGAAATTTTCACACCTGAATGGTCTTAAATGTGGATGATGTTTTGTGTGGTTCATGCAGTAATTTGCAGGTGCTGGTCATGCTAATAGGAGGCCTGCCTGCAGAAAGTACATGAATAAATGCAAATTATTCTGAGCAATGACTTGCTATTGAACAATCTGCCATAAGGCTCATTGAAACATAAGTGTCAGCATCAGCGCACCGAAAAACCGGGATTCATTTTTACAAACTAAAACATTTGTATTGTGACCCTCATACTACAATATGTTTAATAATATCATTGCAGCAGAATGAGTGTCTGAATCACCTTAGCCTTAACTAATCTTTTGAGGTATCCAGCTGATCGTTTTGTATGTTTTTGAACGTGGAGCAGATGTTCTACGTTACCACAGAAGGTGGTGAAAAGACCCTGTTCCCCCTTGTGTTCCTACTCTCCCAGAACCAAGGTATTGAGTTTTTGGAATGATCTTCTTTGCCTTTTGAGTCAGAGCCTTTCAGCAAATCGTTGTCATGGAAATACCTCTGCTCAGCCTGACCTATACCAACTGGCTGAGTCCCTCAAAATTGCTATAACAACCATATCAAAGGCAAGAAAAAGACAAAAAAAAAAGAATAATGAGAAATCGGGGAGTCCTACGTTTTCAGAGTGCGTCTTTGGTGTGACGCCGCAGTCCTTTTTGGATGGCGCTGGCCCCAACAGTCGACTACTTTCAGGAAAAAAGAAAAGCCCATTGGCTACAGTTGGAGACCGCAGCACAGGACTGGCGGCCATAAAGCCTCCTGACCCGCTCAAAATTTACAGCACGTTTTCTGAAAAAGACAGGAAGCACTAATACCTAAATGTTACACAATCAGATGCAACCGTTCCAGCTGCCTTGAGGACCTTTTATATTAACAGGCCCTGAAAGATTTATACGACACTTTACAATCCAGTTTCATTCCAGTCTTATTAGGGAGAGCAGGTGGAGATGTTATGGCTGTGCAGAGTTTTATGGGAACAGCTGAACGAGAGGTAAAGCAGAAGGAAGAAAGGCCATGATGACAGGGGGCACAACGGACTTTTAAATGTCTGTGTGGACTGACACTCTACCTCTGTTTTTACCAGGGGCCCGATGCCAGCTATATTTATGAAGGCTTTAGCCAAGATTGTCCAGCACTGTTTATGGCAGTGGTTGCTGGAGAAGTGGGGGAAGTGACAAATTCCGTGCTAATCCGACTAAAAATGGGAATCCAGAACACACACACACACACACACTTTCAGAACCGCTTGTCCCATATGGGGTCACGGGGAACCGGAGCCTACCCGGCAACACAGGGTGTAAGGCCAGAGGGGGAGGGGACACACCCAGGACGGGACGCCAGTCCGCCACAAGGCACCCCAAGCAGGACTCGAACCCCAGACCCACCAGAGAGGAGGACCCGGTCCAACCCACTGCACCACCGCACCCCCTTTGGAATCCAGAACAATATTGTCAAATAGAGTGCAAACGGGAAAAGAAACACTGGAGAGAATTTAAAAAGTGTACCCTATAACAGAGCACTACAAAGCCTCCTGGATGATTATCTTAAGCATTGCTATGATGAATGGAGCAAACAAAGCCCAAATCTCAGCCACTGCTGTAAAAACTGCAAAGGAAATCAGTATTGACAGAAGACCAGAGGGGGTCTAGGTAGCTTCCACCTTCCCCTCCGACAGGCCTGAAAGCAAGCCCTCCTCATGTGAAACCAAGGTTTAAGGGTGACTACCCAGGGCACTTCTTGCTTCTGTGCTCCCATGGTGCTCTGTTACATTGCGACTTCGCCCTCCCATTAGACAGGAGGACACACTTGACTTGACGGGTTAATTACACCAAGAGCAATTAATCAATCCTTCACCAAACGATGGAATGAAAACGCTAAATTTGACAGAGCATGGGTGAAGTGCAGACTTACCAGACGTATGTGATCTCTATTTTTTTTTTTTTTAAATCAATGAATATGATGCAGTAACTGGAACAACAAAATATGTACAAGGAGAACCGAGGTGTCAAAACAACAGCTGAAACAAAGGATGGATTTAAGAACCTATCCAAGAGCAGAACCCTTAAACAGCCATTGAACATGGAAATGGGAGACCACAGAGTCAGGCCAGCAAATCAATGACTCAGTCCTGCTCCCATCTTCATTGTCCCGTCTGACATCCAAGCACATGCACCATGAATAAGGTCATAAACAAACAGAAAAGGTTCTCCTACTGCCCCTCAGCACTGCTCTCGGCCTCCGGGAACTGGGCCCAGTGAAGCACGTGGCCATTAACCTCGCAAAATGTGAAAGCACCTCTGAAGGAACCAGAAGAAAGGTTCTCATTGACCTGTGGCCTCAGGTGTGGACACAGATTCATGAGACCACTGGTCCATACTGGGAGGACATGAAAACTGACTTGTTCTCCCTTGGAAAGGTGAGTTAACTGGGATTCTCTCCCTCCTCCTTAACTTTTTCCCCCCCTCTTTGAGTTGGTGTAGGCATCATGCTTCTAGAGGGAATGTAGCAACTGGGTTAATGGCTAAAACTGAACTCGGATTAAAAAAGGGTGAAGTACAAAAAAGAATCACCCAGAAATTGTGAGGATCTTTTAAATAACACAAATGAGGACATTTATGAAAACCCAATTTGCTGATTTAAAGGAAGTTTTAGGCTATATATTTCAAATTAATTACTTTTTTCCCCAAAGGACCATTCAGTCTTTGTATATTAATGAAAAGGATCTGACCGTATCTCTCCATGTATCATTTAACATGGCCATTAGAATCCCAGCCAATGAGGTGTAGCCAGCATCAGATTTGAGGCTATTTGTTGAAATAATGGTTACACTGTACATATATTAATCTGCCCTCAGTTGATTACATTTGATTTTGTCAAATAGAGTTATAACCTTAAACTTTGGTTTTGATGACTAACTCTTCTCAGAAATAGGTGGCCCATATAAAAGGAAAGAAAAAAAAAAAAACATCATCCCTGAGAAAATATTTGGAGGTAAAAGTGCAGCAAACATCCCATCAATCTAGCAGACATTTCTAAAAGTATAGGAGGTGAGAATTCTGTTGGACAGCTTCCAGATCAGTTTCAAAGTGCCCGCTTCAATTAGTTGACTTTCACTATTGACACATAAATTACAAATAATTACTGTCTACCTGTATCATTAAAAACCGGCTGTGACCAATCCCTCAAAAACTGTGCCGTGAAATCTTTCGTGCATTCATTAAAAGTCACAGTGATCCCACGACACACTATTATGACATTCAATTGTTGCTGTTGAACTTCATGGTGGTAAATGACAATTTCAGCTGTCACACCATATTGATGGTTTCTTTTTTTCTCATTATTACCTCATTGATCAGTAGAAAGGGGCGTTTCTTCCTCCGAAGAAGAGTGGCGTGAGCAGTAATGGCAAATTAATTCCACAGGCGGTCCTTCAAGGTCTTCATTGAACTTGTTCTTGTAACTAATGGTGAACTGGCTGGTTTGGTCAATGCGTTTGAGTATTATCGCAGTTCGTGTGGAATAATCACATCTGAATAGCAGAATTTTTAAATGCGGTTTTGCTTAGATTTAAAACTGAGCTACCCCACCTTTGGTTAATCAAGAGCATTCTTCATGAACACAAAGCAGTTTAACAACAATCCAGAAATGATATGTAAAAACTGACCACGGCCACTCCCTGTCCAAAGGGACGGCAATATTTTCATCAGCTTGTTGAGGAACAAGAACGAGGTGTGGACAATGTGCACAATCAAGAATCTCTTTGTGTGATCAGGTCCTGGTCAGAGATCACAAACGGTTTGAGAGGTCTAAGAGATGGTTTAATCATTCATGGCAAGACCTGACGATAGTTTGGGTTTGACTTTGAGAGCGCTGAGCAATTAGTTTGGATTTCTTGGTTTTTGGCTCTTAGTATCAGGGTGAGAAACTGCCTGGCCTACTGCATGTTACAGAAGGGTATATTTGTTATGTTGCACCACTTTGTGTAGCCCATGGGAAGTGGTGTCCCATGCCTGCGAATCTCTTTGCTGCATGTACGAAAGGCTTGTGCTGGAGTTCAACTGGACACCAGCTCAAGTGAGCCAATTATGTCAAATAACTACAGAAACCTGCACGGTGTCAGACCAGGCCTGTGGTCCCAAGGTGTCATATTTCAGACTGCTAAATTGTTGTCATTTTGCTATTATTAGCAACCCATTAAAAAGCCATGAAGTGTTGCAGCCCAATCCTGACTGTTCTGAATTCTGCTTTCAGGGAAATGTGGTGCTGATTATTATGAGCAAAAAATGTAATTATGTGAAGATGCATATATAAAATCATACAAAATATGCAATCTGTCTGGTGCTATATCCAGCATAATTCTGTACAATAGTCTTGATCTGACAGGCCACACCACCGTATCTGAGAGAACAATTACAAATGCAAACAGAAGAAAGGGAGATGTTCTCACTTATTTGTTTGACACAATTGCATTAGCTTGGCTAAAATAACAAGTTTGTATACAAAGCTACTTATGATTTACCCATTGAGAAAAACTAGCATTTTTTTTGTTCAGTAGAGGGGCTCAAGGTAAATAGTTTGCTAGCAGTAGGAACAGAGATTAGAAGTCATTTCCTACCCAAGATGTGACACATCATGCCAACCATTATGCTTCTTGCTGCCCACTGTCCACATATGCCCGCTGCCAGTTTAAAAGGATACCTAAACGAGAACTTGTCCGGATGCAAATACATCATTAGAACTTGTCCACTTTAGCTAAAAATCATTGTACACTGCTTACAGTTCAGTTGGCTCACATCTACAGTCTTTGAGAAGAAATCCCATCCTTCCCATCATGGTAAGTCATTGTTTCATTTGGTCACCCTTGTGTTTTACTGTTCATATTTACAGTTACTAGCCTTTATATATATCACATTTTTATTCTTTCCATCACTATCACCTCTCACTAAGAACATGCATTGAATTGTAGGGTGAAATTCGTTTTACTGATGTCATCTTTTTTTCCTAAAATTCTCTTTACGCAGGACCATCTGAATATAAATTATCCTTATAGATTTTCCCATCATTGTTTCACCCCTGACACAACATGGAAAATCAAATGCACAGTAACATGTTTAAAAAACAGGAAAAGTCAAGAATAGAGAAGAACATACTTGTGATATTGGTGCTGCGAGAGGCCAAGGTGTGACAGCACACAAAATCATACCATGATGTATGTCTGTGAAACAGATGTGATTGTGAATCATGATGTTCTTCTGCCAAGGGAAAGTTCAAGGAGACGACCCATGGAAGAAGTAATGGATATTCAGGTGCACGACAGCTGAAAGCAAAAAAGCCGTGGTGGAAATGGCCTGAGTTCCTCTCTATTCAGTTTGATTACCCAAGCACTCTGCCGATTACATTCACCCAGCACCTAAGCTGGCCCACAATTTGGCCCGCGCTAGAACACTACCCACATTGAAAGACGTACTAATGGGTAATCTTACTTTGTCAAAGGACTTTTACAGCAAAGACAAAAGGTCACAAGGATAGCAGAAAGAAGTTGTAGAAGGATTACTTGGATGCTGAATGCAATCGGCGACTGTCCATCAATAACTTCAGTCTGAGCACCGCCTCACCCAAGACAAGACAAGACATGACATCACTTGACTGCTTTAGGAGCAGACTTGGAGGAAACGATGACAGGCTTTGTTAAAGCAACAGCTGGTCTAAAACTGGCTGCAGGTGTCATCGAGGATCTTGAAACCTGTCAAGAAAGAGCCTAACCCAAGGAGGCTGAAACAAAATTATCAGCAGCACAGTTCTTAAGAGCTTCCTTATAGACCTCATTCTCATGGTTGTTAAATTTACATTTATTCATTTAGCAGACGCTTTTCTCCAAAGCGACATATATGTCAGAGAAAATACAATGTGTGCATTACATTAGGAGAGAGAGACATAGTTGAAGATGTGTGATTCTTAAGTAAAGTTGGTTTCTTTTTACTATTTGCACCAATGTTCATCACACGAGTAGCTGCATAAAACTCAATATCGACAATTCCTGATTACCTTCCCGCTAATTTTTTGTTTTTGGAGATACACAAATATTTATGTACATTACAGCAGTAGCTGGGTAAAGGTTTATCTGGGCATGATCTTAAAGGTATAGTGCATGAACATTTACACCTTACATGAACTTAAAAGATCATGGGCAAAGTGAGTCTGGAAGAGGTGAGTTTTAAGACCCTTTTTAATTGTGGACATAAGATTTAGCAGTTCTGAGTGAGAGGGGAAGGTCGTTCCATCACATGAGAGCCAGAACCGAGAACCTTTGTGCTTTACCTTTCGTGCGTAGGACCTAGCAGGCAGATGTGGAAGAGCGTAGTGGTCTGGTTGGGGTATAGTGGCTGATCTTGTAGATAACTGGGTCTCATTTGTTCTTCTAAATGTCTATGTCAATGACAGAGAGGTGTGGGAAAAGTCATGCAGACCTGTTTCTGTCATAATTATAGACATATGATTCAAAGGCTTCAAATATATCTTCCAATTTAACGACAGTACCTGATCTTGACATTTCCATAATATCTATCATATCCATCACGTCCAAGTTTAAGGATATTTCTCTGCTTCTGGGAAAACATTGGAATAAGACTCGACAAGCTAATAATGTCATAGTTATATAATGTCTAAGTACTCAACTATTAATAAAATGAACAAACTAAATACTGTAAGCAAGTGAATGCAATGTAAAGGGTTCTGCAAATTGGATCTTGTTGCGTGATGTTTATTTCTAAGAGACCTAATTGGTGTTGAAAGAGTAAGTCATCAAGCCTAGAGCTGCCTCAATAAAATCATTTAATTACACATCAGAATGTACTGAATTATCTGCACTTTTTTTCTTCAATTAATTTTTCAACTAAAGGTGTTAGATTGTTGTAAAGACCTCTAAAATATCCCTTTCTTCATTGGTAAATTTCCTGCATTGAGCAAAGGGTTGTGCCATATAGTTTTTCATTCCTTCAAAGAGTTCAAGCGGAATGGTGATGCTTCTCCATTTTCACCTGTCCCGAGACCCTTACAGAGGCATGCTGATTGTCCAGTTCAATATTTCCAAATCTGGGAGGTGTTATTTCAAGGAGATACACAGATTCTCATCACAGGCTTGGTTTCAGTAGTGTGAAGGTACATGGGAGTTGTATTTAATAAAACAAATTGAATTATTTCATGCTTCGTGAACCCGAGTTAAATTGCTCACCATTTTCCTACATACCTCTTAGTTTATCCAATGTAGTTTAAAATTGTTCCCATTTATAGTGATATTTCACAGTTTAAAATATTTTCACTATATTTAACTGACACTAAAGTGTGAGTCTTTCTTCAAGTTTACTAAAATAAAAGGCATCATGAGACTTCATCCTTGATGGTACAAATCCATCCACTTATTGCCCTCACTACGTGTCCCAATGTCTTCTTTAAATATTGGGGTAAATGAAAAAACCTGATCCTTGCTGTGAAATGAAAGTTCCAGCTTGACTCCTGAAGTCTGAGATGGTTATAGACTTTATTAAAAAATTAAACAACCCAAGCTTGACAGTAATAAAAAATGTGGTTATTATTTATCTGTAAGTACCAGTGTGTTTGTTTCATTCCTCCAGCTCATCCCCCTTGTCTGACTGTTGCAAGAATTGTGACACACAGAAACACACGCACACACACGCACAGTTGTCATATAAAGTCCCTGCAATCGCTCGTCTTTCAGCTTCATTAGAGTGCTCGTCCACCCAGCCCTCGCCCAAGCGCCATCTCCCGCTTCTTCCACTCTTCATTTTCATCAAAACATTGCAGATGGGGTCCTGAGCCCAATTAATCACATTAAAAATCCATCGCCGAGCCCCTCCATTAATCATGTCGCACGCCGTGTTCTGCGTCTCAAACGGCATCTTTGCTGGGACTTGCAATTCCGTCAGTTCACATTAACACACACTCAACCGAATGCACATGCTCTGATGCTCACACACACACACACACACACACACACACACACACACACACACACACACACAAGCTCATAGATGGCAAGTATTTTGCTGAAACCACACAAGTTTAAAAACCCATACTGGCAGGGCAGCAGGCCAAATGAGTTGACAGGCTTCTATGCTTGATCATACTGTCCACATCAAATGTGCTCTACTACATTAAATTTCTCTGGATTTTCCTCTTAATTTCCAGTCTCACTGACATTACAATTTTCATGTATACAGAGCTAGTTAATAGTATGTGGACCGTAAAGGAACTGTCATTATTATTGAATAAAATATAATAGACTGAAAATATCTAAATCCTAAATCTTAAAATAAACATAAAATGAATAAAGGATTATAATTTACACACCTGATTCCACTTACCTACCTGGTTTAACCAATGCAACTTGGGCTTCACTTATTTATACACCTGCACTACTTCTGTGTTTCTACTACACACACCAGTTCCTCTAAAGCAACATATGGGATTTGTCAGATGAAAAAGACTGATTCTCATTAAATAACAATTTTGTGGTAAAACTGAGGCACACAAGGGCTTCACATACTTTCAAGCAGCACCCTATGTACAGTAGCTGCACAGCTACAGGAGGCTATCTGTTGTTTTCTCACTCATTTATTCCCCCCCACATTATTCACTTTTAGCTTATTTGGACCCATTCAGCCCACCAGGACAGTCTTCCCAGTGTCCTAAAATATCATCGAAAGAAGCCTTAACAATGGACTTTCAGGCTTGACTTAAAACATTGTTCCTGCTTATGAGGTGTTAACATGCACACAAAAGGCTGGCAATAAGAACAGAAGTGAAATTTGCCTTCAGGATCATCTCATCTATTGAAAACAGAAGGTCCTCAATATGGAATGGTCCACGTGAGCGAAATAATGTTGCAGCACAGCATGGCTAGGTTATTTTCGATCCACCATCCATGGCCTGCATCATCTGAGAGCAAAAGACAGGATTTTCTCTGTCCACAACAACATTGGATTTTCCAGAGTCCTGTACTTTGGGGGCCCTTGGTCTACCCAGTCATCACCAAGAGCTTCAAAATGCAGAAGATATTTTCTGACCTTCTCTGTGTTCTTGAAATTAATGACAAGATGCTGTGAAATTATTTTAGACATATAGAGACAATGAATGATGAGATAGTCTTTTTTGCCCAGTATGGCACGATAGCAATAGTAATGCAATATTACAATATTATACATATTGATGTATGTATGAGAAAGAAAGAGCGGTACAGAGATAATAAGAGAGCTGCTTAGCAACAAATGCACTAAACAAAATGTTGAAATATACATTATTTATAAATAGAAACCATCCCTACAACTGATGCAACAGGCCCCAACTTGATGGAGTAAGTAGACAGTGGGTGTGCTTTAAAGTGACTGCTGTAGACTTTACTTTTTGCCAAATTAATTTGGTACTGTTTGGTCAAAAAAAAAAAAAAAGTCAGTGAACAAAGAATTAAATTAGCTAGCCGATAAGAAAGATTTTGTAAAAACAGTTAAAATTGCCCATTCCTACATTGCACCTTAAACAAGTACATTCAAGCAATTTGAGCTGAGCTGAAATTTTTGACTCGGTAGCAGAGGACTCCAGCCATAAATGTTGTATGTGTTTTGGCTTTCATGTTATTTGAACATATATTTCGTATTTTGTGGAGTGTGATCTGAAACATTCATTGCTACCCCTTACAATGCCCCACATTCCCCCAGGTTTACTTCCAGGATTACAGAAGAGCAGCAAATGCATCTAGAGCAACCTCTCCTTCCCCGAAGTTACATTTACCATCCATGTTTCATTGGGTGTGAAAGGGGCAAAAACAAAAAAAAATAAAAAATAAAAATCAATAAACTCTGGGGTGAAGGGTAAGCGCGTTAGATCTGCTTGGAGACGTGTTGTCAAAGGATCGTTTCGCACTCTGCACGTCGACGTTGCAGGGAATTTACAGCAGCCCTCTGTTGCTAAGTCCTTCTGTTCGAACTCGGTTAAACCCCCGCTTAAAAAGGCCTGTTATACCCGGCAGCCACTGCGTAGTCCCATGCCGCACCTAACAGAACAGCCGAGGTTCAAACGAGGAACAGCAGAACATCATGCATGAATGCTGGGAGCCATAGAGAATTCACCACCCTCATTAGCTTCATGTGCCATGAAAACAGAACACCTTGAACCCACTTCTCCCACTCGGGCTACACAACGAGCACTGGACGGGCGAGGAAGTATCAGCGATTATAACTACTACACATGGTTATAAGTACAATGAGAGAACTTTTCAAATATTTACCCGGTGATGAAGCTGAGTGACTAAGAACTCAGCTGGGACCAAAGGCAGGAAACCCTGCGGTCCACCAGGACCAGGACCGGTAGCGTCTGCTCTAGCGGGGTCATGCTCTTCCTCATCGTGCACTTTTCTAACTGCTGCTCAGAAATTGCACTGCCATGCATTTTAAGTTTAATTATGGGTACAACTGAGTAGGTACACAGGTAACGTATCACTATTAATACTTCCTTTCAAAGCTGGGGTACCGAGCCTTTCTGCCCTGCCTCCTGTTGGCCGAGGGCTGCGGCCGTGCTGGAGGTGGCTCATGGGACCTGAGATAATCCCCATCTCAATATCAGAGGTGTGAAGTTGCTGCGCTTTCAACTGAGCCCCCCGGAGAGAGTCGGAGCTGCGGAGGACATGCCGTTACCGCGGAAGAAATCTCGGCCTTACTCTGACAGACAGCTCAGGTCACTCGCGGCGGTAGCTAAAACGCTTAACGCGTACGCTAACCGCGACGGCACGCGTCTCTGCTTGAGCTCAGCAGCTCGCTAAGGGAGGGCTTTTTTTTTTCTTGTTTTGCTTTGCTTAAACCCTTTTACAAGTTTGTTCTGCTGAAACTAAATGTGATACATTATATACCGTATGTGGATTGTAAATAACACATTTATATTCCCTGGACCCACGAAGAACAAAAGGGAATGAAACAGAAGCTACAAAACAACTGGAAAGATCGCGCACGCAGCCAGCATTGTGTTTCTCTTTTCTGTTCTTATGACAAATGTGCTACCTTATGTTGTAAGAAAAAAAATACATAGGATATAAAGCATCAGTGACATCACCACGTTTCCCAGAAACAAACGGTACGGATTTCTTGGATCAGCAATGACAGAATAATCATGGCGTCTAATTATAAGATCATGATAATCAAATGGGTCATATTTATCTCACTTTATACAAATAATGTTGCTTCAGGGTTGAAAGCACTGAACACGGTGAAGGTGAAAGGACGTTTTGCGTGTTCAGTGTGTGGACTCCTACGAAAAGTGCAACAAGATACTTTGGATTCAATAATTATATAATGTATACAGTTCCTCCCTAAACGGGACCTCACTTTAAATTAAGTGACACACGTTGCCCTTTTTGCTCCTCGCCCTTTCACTCTGCATGACGTACCCGGCCTACGTCTCATCCGGCGGCCTTCGCTCAAAATCCGGCCCTGTGATCAAGCACCGCTGTTTATCAAAGGGTTACAGCATTGATTATTATTTATCCTGTAATCCCAGTGAATCTGAGCACTGCTCTTGAAGAGCTGAAGAGCCCTCGTTGGCGAAGGCCGGCGAAGCGTGCGGTCCAGCCATTCAGAGGCGTATTGACACTTTCAAAGCAGAAACATTGCCCCGCACAAAGAACACTGCTTGGGCATAAAATTTCATTTCGCTGTCGCTTACGCTACCGTTCCGGACATCAAGGGGGGAGTTTCGCCTGTCCGCCCGTCAGCAGGCCCAAGTGCCCGAGCTCCACTGTCCCTCCCTGTTTGCGTGTCAGCCTGCATTAATATCGTTTCGTGGCTCCACAGGGAGAGCAATTAGCAGGAAGAGGATGCAGATCACACTAGTTATAATTTAACATTTACATTTGCATATCAAGCAAGGTATTTCTGCTGCCAGGTCGATTTGCATCAGATGAGAGGAAGGAGGGTCAGCACCCCCACCCACCCCACCCCATCCCCCCCAGAGCCAATACAGCCAGCATGAGTCTTGCGCACACATTCGGGAAAAGAGTGAGGACTTTGAGGAGGGCCCAGCGAGCATCACTGACAGTGAACGTGAACGTGACTAGAGGCCTGTACGAGAGCCTGCTAAACACGAAGATGCGTACCAGACCACCACTGGTGTGATCAAGGCTCTGATTCCGGCACGCTTGCATAAATTTGTCGGATGAATTTAAATATGTTTCACTCTCTGTTTTCTTTTTTTTTTTTTTAAATGAAATTATATCCCCTTGGCACTCAACTGGAAATAAGGGAAAATTTTGAGAGTGTAATGAAGAAAATGTGTCTGGCTTAAAAGGAACAATGCTTTGGTGGTTTGATGGAAGGAAAGTGCTTGGTAGACAGAAGCTTTTTGCGCTAATGGCTGAGTGTCGAGCCTGGAGAGCGAGTGGCTACTGGGCACTGCGACGCAAACAAAGACTGATAATGGCAACTGATCACTGTTCGGAGATGACGAATGGAGCACCGCGCTCACCGAAATAGACTCCATATTTCTGTAAAATCAAATTAATGAAGCATTTACTTTGCTTTCCTTACAGAACACTTTGAAATAAGTGCATAAATACTCTTTCCCACAACTTTTCAAGTCTGTAGTAGAAAGACCCTGTCTTTGCGCATAATGAAAATAACGGCAGGAAACGATTTACAAATGATTCTCTATTACATCTGAAGCGCACAGCCATTTTACTAAAACGTGTAATCATTTTTAATAACCTCACACCAAGACACCAATATTGTAAATCAAATTTTCATCATTTCAATTTGACTTTTTTAATTACACAATGAAACACTTTCAATCACTTCCATAATTAATTGATTTCTTTTGCCTCAGTTAAACAAGCTTAGAAATGTTGGAATTACAAGCAAGTCAACAGGCCCGTGGAGGTGAGACATGCTCATCCGAGGTATATCTAACCTTATGATTGTCAGCATCATACTTCCTCGAACCTGACAAAACATGTGCCCCGATGAGGCTAGATGATAGCCATTCATGTGGCTCAGTTGCCATAGTCTGCGACCACACCGCAGGGGTGGCCTTTGGCTTCATCCGTTTGGGATCATTCACTATCAATAGCTGCTTTTCCAGTGCAGGGTAGCAGTGGTATGGAGCCTATCCCAAAAACAAAGGGAGTGAGGCAGGATACCAGTTGATGGCAGGGTAGCTACACACAAACAGTCATGCACATTTTCACACATGAAGGGCAATTTAACCACCAATTAATCTGAAACATCTTTGGACCATGGGAGGCAACCAGAGCATTTCAGAGGAAAACCACGTGAGCCTGGAGAGAACATACGAAGACACAGGAGTCGCGAGACACCAGCAGTATCTGCAATTTCAATGAGATATTTCTGCACTTTCAGAGAATTTCCGTTCCACGACCGACTTGTGCCAGTTATGTAGCTGGAGCAGCACAGCATAGGATGCTGATCAATTTCAAGGCATACCGTCAGAGTCACCAGTGTGTTCGAACCACATGCCATTTACTTGTGAGAGGAAGACAAGAAACTTGGAGAAAACAGGTAAAACAAGGAAGAACAAAGATACCCTAGATAGACAGGAGTGGTACCAGATTCAAACCCACAACCCTGCACTGGCAGGCCAGTGAAAGCTACTCAGTAACCAGGAGATTGTCTGCTGGAAAAACATAGTTTTATGTATTTTCCACTGAAATAAATGCTTCCGTTTCACTTCCACATTTAAATTTGTGCACATTCTGCTTTATATAACGTTTTTCTTTCTGCCTTTAATTTCCAGAGACTTGGTTAAAGTGCTGTTGTCTCACCAGAGGTTGTACCACCGGAAGATTTAAAACAACAAACACAACACATCTACAAAGCAGCACTTACTTTGGTATAGAGAAGAGCAGAGTAGAGGAGTAGAAGAGCTCTTCATGCTGGATATATTAGGGCCAAATACACTTATTCATTTAAATAACATCAGAACACTTTCACAGGAATTTAGAATTAAATTGGACTGATTTTCACCATCAGCTTCCTTATCTTTCACAAGTTCAAATGCTTTACTGAAGAAAGAATACATCATTAATAACATACACAGAGAGCTTGGCTCAAGCAGGGTTGTGGCAAACTAGAGCCTAACCTGGCAACACATGGCACACACCCAGGAGGGAATGCCAGTCCATCACAAGGCACCCCCACCAGGACTTGAACCCCTGACCCACCTGAGAGCAGGCAGAGGCCAAACCTGCTGTGCCACCATAGTCCCTCTAAGCCAAAGATGCTTAAGAAAACATTTTTCAAGAAAAAGCTTTTCTTTTCTAAACTGCTGCTTGATGTTAAGGGGCAATGGTTCCATTTCTTTGTCAACTAAAGAGGCAGCTGGTAGTGTAGTAGTTAGAACTACTGCCTTTGGATCCAAAGGTTGCAGGTTTGGATCTCACCTCTGGGTGTAGTATTGATGAGCAAAGTACTTACCCTAAAAAATGCCTCCAGTAAAATTACCCAGCTCTATAAATGGTGTGAGTAATTTAACATTGTAAGTCACTTTGGAGAAAAACATCAGCTAAATTAATACTTGTAATTAGAGTAGGTAACCTTGAAAGTTTTGGTAAGCGCTTCCTTTCACCTTCTTCTGTGCTTTTTTTCAGGTGTGTCAGCCGTAAATTCCTTGCAGTAAATTGAGTTAACCATCTGCAATTTAAGAGTGATGAAATCCAAGATATTATTAATTTTATAACAGTGTACGACACTGTTTGGCTCCATCATAGCTCTATTTATTAGCACATGCCATTTTTTTTTGCCCATGAACCAGTATAGCCATACTAATTATATGGGTATACGTTATAACAGCACCGGCACCTATAAAAGGCTTAAATATGTTTTTGATCATTAACAGAATTGCTTTCCAGAGTGAATGTGTGACACACCGAGATGTCAGACTGGGAGCAGAAAATCTCAAAGAGCAAAACAAGGGAGAAGCTAAAACATATCTGACTGATGTTTTACGTAGGGAAAGGCAAAAGCATCCACTTTATAGAGGCAACATTACATGAAATCCTCCTCAACTTGCCCTCGTGGGTTCCCTAACCCCAAAATATCATTACAACATGAGGAATAATAATACATGTAAGCTGTGGAAGTGACATGGCAGCTATGCTGGCGCAGTCAGTGACAGTAACGCAGTTTCCCGATCAGTGGGTTTAGATTCGAATGCGGGTTTGAATTTAGTTCAGTCAGTGAGGACTTTGTACGCATGGTTCTGGGTTAAGCTCCAGAGCACCACAACCCTGCATTGGACAAGCAACTGATGGAAATGAAGGATGGGATGGAAGAGTGGCACTTCCAGCGAGCTATACAGACTTTTTTCGTCAGCTTCTTGGTACTACATTCATGGTTTTGGCTCTCCAGCTGCGGTATGGCACCCATTGAGATGGTAGAAGGGATACTTTCGGGAAGAGCCTCACTATGTGGTCTTCTCACCTAGGACCGTCAGGCGTGGGCCCCGATCCAAAAGCATACGATTCATTTGACATCGTTTCACTTTGCGGTATTGAAGAGGCGAAGAGCAAAAACTTGACGTGCCGCCTGAAGATGAAGACAATATTCATTGTGACCTAACCACGAAATCTTGCAGCTATCTTAATATTTTACGGTATTCCAGATCATGTTAATTCAGTAGAGGTACTTATTCTGAGCAATTTACATAGCCTGCAATTTTACACTTCACCATTTAAACAGCTGGATGTCTGCTGAAATAAGGAACTCGCTCAGGAACATAGTGCTCATCCAGCGCCACATCATCTGCACCACCCTGAGACAAAAACTAAATTTATATCTTCTCCGAGATGACACTGGGAAAGTTACGTCTGAAAGTGAAACAACACACTCCACATAGTAATCAAATGATGGCCCAGGTTTCTCCTCGGTGCTCTAGTCTAAATAAAACCTGCAGCTCCTTTGGCACAATTATGCCGGTAGCCATTGCTAATTTATCTTGCTAATTTGCAAAACAGATTGTGGGAGGTCTCAGCAATGTGTGTTTTGCATAGATGACTCTAAACTGCAGTTAATGGATTAGCTCGGTTTTCAAGGTGATCCTTGACTGGGCTCACATCACAGCTGGGGAGCATTCGGTGAAGGTCTTCGGGAAGCGTTGACGTGGAAAGGCTCATCCCCGCAGCCCTTCACAGCTCCACAGTCGGGAGGACAACAACTGAATGGATTATGACTGATTTTAACCCACAACTGTCCATGGTACATGTAAGCCTGGTAGACAGCCACCTTGGGCCACACCTGGAAATGGTGCATTGTCATCCCATTTTCAACATACTCCATTTTATTCCCAAGACCATTTTCCAACCTGAGTACATGTGTAGGTTTCACGGTCCAGGTGCAGTTGTACAGACCTTTGTCATCATTGCTCCTGTCACATACCATTTAGAAATAATGGGAAAGACATTTTATTTTTAGTTTTTTGATTTCTGCACTAAGGACTGACACAGATGTAAAGTCACCAGCTTGGCGAGGAGATGATCGACAGAAAGCACACAAATAGAGAAATATGTGCATTGAAGAGACGTGCAATTAAGTAACATGTAACAAGAAGATGGGTGTTCTCAAAACACGATTAGAGAGAAACACAATGCCTTGCTGAGACTATTTCTCTGAGCTGCAAGTCTTAATCATTGCCTGCCATATCTTGTTGGTCTCCCTAATTTTGAAAATTTAATTTGTAATACATTTCTCCAGGATAGAGGACCACAAGCACCACAGGAGCAGCCTTTAGTTTTCTTTTTCATACCCCCACAAAGATTCAGCCAAAGATGTGCAAATGAGAGCCCAGTCACACTGTGCCTAGTTCCCACTTCAAAAGCGGAGAACTTCCCGCTCTGGAGGACACAGGGAAGGCCGGATGGTGGTTCAAAGTTGCTCCTTCATGTTTTTCTCATTTCCCACTTGGCTCCTCCTGTCTCCTTCCCAACAGCTTACTGTACAGGCCCTGAAAGCACCAGGTCACAGGAATTTACCTGGAAGACATTCAGCAAATCAGTTCCCCGATTATGACAGCTCAGCTTTGTTGATGCTGTTTATTATTTATTGCTTACCGAAAGCCTACAAATTTACACAACGAGACACTTCACAAGTCCAGCTAAGCACAATGCTCAAGGGTGCAACAGGAAAGTCTGCAATGGAACTTGAACCGGAAAGCTCCAATGCACGTCTGCCTTTATTTCTCTCTTTTTTTGTAGATGACTGTGCAGACATTAACAGGGAGTAGCCGACAATTAAAAGTACAGTACAATGTACGATACAAAAGTACGACGTACTAAGGGGTTTCAAGAAAGTAGGGCCTATACTCAAACCGAACATCAGCATGGGGCTTCAGAATATATCAATGGTACAAAAAAAGGATGCATTTGTGGTTTTTGGTAGCCTTGATGAACAAAAGCTCAAGGATTTCAATCACAAGTGATTTTTATAGTAGGGTTTCATATAATTTATTATATAAGTTTGTGATAGTGTTTTATAATAAGGAAATATATAATGCAGCTGACAGTTACTGGGGAAGGGAGCTAAGTAGGGTTGTGAAGTCAGCGGGGACTTGCATCCAGGCAATAATGTGCATTAGCTCTATGGTGCTCCCAGAGCTTTTTATGGATTAAATCAGCTGCTAATAGAAGCCAAGTCTCCAAGCTGATAACACGTGAAGGCAACGCGTGATATTTTCCTGATTTGGTTAAGAAAAAGCATTGGCTCAGAATGATTTATCTGAAGTCCTATAGTGATGATGATGATGATGATGATGAGGAGGAGGAGGAGGACTTGACTGCGCTAAGAATTTTTATACAGTCTGAGAAGAGGCTCTGAAGGTAGAGTCAGCTTAATGACATAAACAGAGTGTGGAAAAAGTTAGGCGCACTTGGCACAATGCTTGAGTAGCATACAAAAGGGTAATAATGGCCTCAACCAGCAGCTTCCCAGGAGTCTCTGTATTTTGAGTAAAAACAAGAAGAGATGGAAGAGGACAGGCTACCGAGAATTGAAGATGGTCCTGACCTGAAAGATGGACAATTATCAATGAAACAAAACGGCTTCACCCTCCCCCCAACCGGAAGCAGGAAGCAGTCATCGTTCCAAGGGGGTGCAATGATTTTGGACACAGCTGTGAATTCTGCTGACTGCAGAAATGTCACTGCATCTGTCAAATTATTGCTAGTAGCGTTTTAGAGGAATCAACACAGTGGAACAGAGTTAAATGAGCACCAGAAAGTTATTAAAGTGTGCTTATTTTTTTAAATGAGATATTTTAATTAAATTCTTACTAATATTTTGCGTTCTTGTGTCTGTATACGAAGAAAAAAACAGCCATGCACACACGGCGATGGACACACATTTACACTGAGAACCGGGAAACATCAAACAGCAAAGGCAGGAGTGACTGGAGTGTGGAGGCATTCGGGCAGTTTAGAAACGGGGCTCTTGCAGATTTGCAGCACTAAAATTTAAGATGACAATGATGCAGAACTGAATGATTCACTTTTTTTTTTTTTTTTAAAGTTTTACCCAAGCCTTCCTAGCTGTGTGTGAGGGATTTCTTAAGCTTGACCTAAGCACTTGAATGAAATCTTGGCGTAAAGTCCTTCGTCTCCCCGTCTCTCCAACAGGAGAAATCCTCAACAGGACGCACATTACACCTGCTGTCTTTTGCGGATGTGAAAATCCCATCTGTGTCATTTCCCATGCAGCAGCAGCAGCCTCAGAATTTTTTCACTGATCACTGGTTTGTGATGCAGACTTTAAAATACACGTGGCTTAAGGTTTGTGACAGAATCTGGCATTCGCCGATGTCGCCACGATCACTTCTCGGAGTTCTCATACAAACTACACAAAACAAAGTGACAAAGGGGGAGGGGTGGTGAGGTGGTAAAAATAATAAAAAAAGAGGTGAAAATAATAATAATAAAAAAAACCTATTTTCATCAAAACTGAAAATGGAAACTGACCTCAGTACGATGGAGTCCGGCCTTGTTCTTATTACGTCTTTGCCCAAATAGTGCTGAGCAACAGAAGCTCCCGTAAATTGGACAAGTTCATAAATAAACAAAGCAGTCATTCAGTGTTGACCTGTTGGGCAACTCTCGAAATTACATCCGTGCATTGTGATAATTCACAAATACAACAAAGTTTGAATTAAGGCTGTCGGGGGCAGGGGGGATTTTAAAAAAATTCAGCAGGAACTGTGTCAAAAAGTACTTAAAGAGCCAGCAGCGGTCCCAGTCCGACCTTCGATCAGAGCGGGCTCTTCGTCCGGTTCTCGGTCAAACCACCATCACAAGCGCGTGAACGGCTCAGCGGCTCAGCTCCCTTCGTATGCAGATGAGCGCGATGAAGCGGGCAGGCTCCGATTCCTAATGCATGAGAAAGAAACAAGGAGCGCGTCCTGGGATGTGTTGCGGATGAAATATTAAAGGGCGTTACTGAAAAATTCTGTCAGTCGGGACTTTTTCCGCACGCTGCTTTGAGAGAGCTGTGCAGCTTTTGACGGGAAAAGACACGTGGCGCTAACAAGACAAGGGGCCGAGCAGGCCGCCCCGCGCCGCGCCACGTTCAGGTCCTCGTTTGACTGCGCCGCACTTCCAACACTCGATCAGCCAGAGCCGGGTGGTCCGACCCGCCCTCCGTCTGTCAGCGCATGTGTCTGACGGCCGAGAAAATGTCAGCTCCGTTGCCAACTGGCTCCTCGCCGGAGCAAACGGCAAGAGGGAGCGGGAATCGTTTTCATAGCACATTTCCGGTGCCCCACAAGACAGACATTAATTAACCATAATGAGGTCGCTCTTTTATATTTTGGGTTTTCTAACAGATGCAACCCTCCATTGTCCGTGAACCAACAACGAAAATAATAACATGTGAATAGACATCAGGGTTTAATCTATAGCTTGAGGCTTTAAAGCCATCCATGAATAAAATATATCTCTGACAGAAACATAGTAAAAATGACTTTAAGTGTGAAAGAGACTCAATTAGAACCTGGCAGGCTGAAGCGAGCTTCCTTGATTACCACTACGTGGGAGTCTTGTTTTTCACGAGAAACAGATTGCTGCAGTGCTCTTTGATGTACCCCCCTGCCCCCGAGATACCGCCCCCCCCCCCCCGTCGCTCTGCACCTCGTTCGCACCTTTCTTACAACTACTCTTACTTCTTTCCTCTGCAATAGCTTCCTATTCAGGAGCTGCTGTACGGGTTCCAGTGGTGATAACGGTACCAGTTCCAGTGCCAGTTATACAGAGGTCAGGAAAAGGTGGCATGCTCCTCTGCTGACTCCATGCAAATTAAGGTTACGCCCTTAACCCACAGGGGAATTTTAAAGAGGGACTCAGGAAGATGCGGTGTGGAAAGGCCATTTTTAGGTGGGCCACTGTGCAGGCGAAATGGGTTTAGGCTCTCGTCTAACAGTGATAAAATATGTTTATTGGCAGCAGCGGGTGACATTTTTTGAGCGTGAAGGTCAAAAACAACAGTTCCAAGACACTGCGGAAACAGCAACGTCAGCAATCGGTGCCAAAATGTTCGTCAAACTCAGGGTTAGGGTGTGCATAAGGCCCGGCCAACAAGCATGACCAAGGATGACATGTCGTCTTCCACAAAGGCTGTAACGTTGGCTACCCTGGTGCTGCACTTTGCCATGATGTTGGCTGACCTCCCAAATGAGTATCTGCCAACAGCACATTGTAAAACTGAGCACTGATTTCCTGGCATTCCAAGGGTACACCATGCAAAGCTGGTATTCAGGGGAGAATTTTCAGAAAAGATAAATCTGATAATGAAGCAGCATTAGTGAACCAAATCATTTGTTTCACAAAACATAAAAGAAATATTGTTCTGAAAAAAAAATAAATTATGTAACTAATCATGTAGAAAATGGAGGAAAAAAAACAGCCAGCTGAAAAATGCATTTAAAAGGTACAATGGAAGTAGCAAATTATAGTTTTTTTTTTTTTCTCTTTTGTTACACATAAAAATGAGAGATGATTAAATTATTGCAATTTGTATTATGAAGAGGGTGTTAGACCAACTTGTACTTTGAGTTCTATATGTCTTTTAAACCAGATTTTCAAAAAACTGGTCGTTATGGGGGATTATCATGGCTAGCAGCGAACTGTGACAATTTCTCACAAATCTTACCCCGTGCCAACAAAATGGTCATGACACCCCAACTTCAGACAGACCACACATGTACGAACAGTAACACACTGTGAAATTTGCATTAGCGGGCAGCCGAAATTTCTGAAACCAAAAATCATACACTGTATGCACCATAACATTATATTTTGGTTAACTAAAGGTGCTTTTGCACTTGTCTAACTCGAACCCTCTGACAGTGATTCCTGAAATCTTCTGAAAAGGTTTCTGTGTTTATTCAAGACAAGATGTTTGACCGAAACGTGACACACAAATGAAACACACGTCGCACGCAGGTAAGAGCCACCTACAACAAGCATTTACCTGAGTCACCCCCTGTAGAGGCTGCAGCTGCTCTACAGCTCAGAGAGGTCCACCACCCTCTGAAGGCTGGAAGATCACACCCCGGGGGGGTTCCTTTGGCTGTACACCAAGCAAGGCAGTGCTACTTTTCTTGGACTGCACCCGTAAATATCCAGCTCTGCACTATAGGTGGGTAAATTGTGATCCATTAAAAAGAGAGAAAAAACCAGACACACCTGGCTTTGGGGTTTTTTCTGATTATCTCTTTTATTTCTTTTAGAATCAGGAGTCTTGCCCATTCCGCAGATTTCTGCTCAGGGCTTAGTGTGACATATCGCTAATCTATTTCTGTGGAGTTTATTAACTGTCGGACTTCGGTTGCAGCGCAGGGGCGTCGTGTGGATTGCCAATGTCCCAGACTGCACTGGCTGCAAGCGGGCAATGGATCGCGAGCGCTGTTGAAATAAGTCTCCAGTCGCTTTGGGTGCTTTGGTCTTGTAACAACTAATTAGCCTAATCCCTTAAAAGAGCTGAAAAGTATTTGCTAATGATACCCAAAATGAGTCATTCTGGGACAAATGGATTGTAGTATAATGGGGCCTTAAGATCAGAGATCAAAACCATCTCCTAGTGTACTAACGGCACTAAGCAGAGTTTCTACGTGCAGGAGACAAGCGCCGACATCAGAGTCTGACAAAGATGGCCTGTTGGACATATGGCACAGATGTGGCCTCTTCTTGCATCTTACCAGGTTCCTGCAGATAAAGCATACATTTTAATGCATTTAGCAGTTCCATGGCGCAATACAATTTGCAGGTTACACAGCAAAGTGCAGAAGCAGAAACTCTATGTAAATGGACTCAGTATGTACTGCAAGTGGAGCAGCTTTATTCAGCCCAGGGTAGAGCATCCAACAAAAAAGACATCTGGCTACATGTGCTTAGGTTAACGAATCCAATGCAACATGCCTCAACACAATCACTATGACAAAATGTCATAATCAGAGATTCTTCACCTCCCACCTGGCCTGTCCTCCTGTCACGATCTATCGATCAAACTGGACAACGCACTCATTTTGCCTACCTCCTTGACTAAGAGTCTAGGAGTGACGATTGACTCGATTCTGTCTTTCACTCAGCACATCGAAGCCACAACCCGGACCTGCAGATAAATCCTGCATAACATCTGCAGGATCTGTCCTTACCTCACAACTGACTCCGCCCAACTACTTGTCCAGGCCATGGTGACTTCCTGTCTGGACTACTGCAACTCTCTCCTGTGTGGTCTTCCTGCTACTGCCATCAAACCTCTGCAGCTGATACAGAACGCTACTGCACGAGTTGTGTTTGACTTGCCAAAGTGTTCCCATGTATCTCCTCTACTCATCTCTCTGCACTGGCTTCCTATAGCTGCCTGAATCAAATTCAAGACCCTGGTTTTTGTCTACAAATACATCAACAGAACTGCTCCCAGCTATTATAGCTTCATCAATCGCTACACCCCAGCCAGACCCCTTCGCTCGTGTATTTCTGTTCGCTTAGTGGCCCCACACACGAAAGGTAAAGCGCGTAGGTTCTCAGCTCTGGCTCCGTTGTGGTGGAATGACCTCCCCCTCTCACTCAGAACTGCTGAAACTCTGTGTCCATTCAAGAAGGGTCTGAAAATTCACCTTTTCTGGACTCATTTCACCAAAGATCTCTCCAGCTCATGTATGGTGTAAATGTTCATGCCCGTAACGTTATGATCATCCCCAGATAACCCTTTACACAGCTGCTGCTCCTATATTGTATGTGAATGTTTGTTTACCTTCTTAAAATTTTTGTTTTTAAAATTGCAGGAAGGCTATCAGGATTCATCTATCCTGCATTTTATGCACCTATTCGACGATGAACATCGATGCATCAATTGGAAAGTAAACTTGGTTTGCTTAAGAATCACGTCTGCAACTGTGTCTCTTTCTCCTAATGTAATGCACAAATCTGTATTTTCCCTGAGATGTGCATTGCTTTGTAGAAAAGCATCTGCTAAATGAATAAATGTAAATGTACTTTATGGTATTTCTTGAAGTATTCGGGAAGTGAACATGACTACCCCACAAGTGTTGCCTTGGTCCATGCTCCAGCTCTGTGAGCCCATTAACAGTTGGGACTGCATTAAATGATAGTAAGTGAAGCTTTAATGACTTCAGACTATTGCTGAAATACAGTGTGCAAAGAGTATGGCCTTTGATTTAATGGCCAGAGAGCTCAAGGAGACATGTCTTCACAGTGATGGTGGAGGACCCTTATTGATCTTTGCTCTCCTTAGTGTGCGTGCGTGCGTGTGTGTGTGTTAAAGCTGTAAGGATGGGTGAGTGTAAGGGACTTCTGTGACATCAGAGGAGTGAAGGATCGGTGGCAGAACTCTCAGAATAACTTTAACTGGAAGTTTTACATATCACTTTATTTGGACTCTTTCCTCCATCAGACCCTTTTTACTTTAGACCATGCCCAAGTTTTGTTCTCCCTTAATGTCCAGACCACATTGGTGTTCCACCAGTTAACAGCTGGTTCTTTTCCCAAGTCCTCTAATTTTCCCCCACGGTCCAAAGACTGCAGTCGTGTGCAAGTGAATGAATGTGTGGGTTTGACTGCCCTGGGCATGGACTGGTATCCCATCCATGGTGTTCATTGATTAATATCCCATGCTTCTCGGATAGACTCCAGACCATCGCAACTATGAATTGAACACACAGTTACTGATGGATGAATGGATGGATGGATTTTCCTATGAAACGTCCTGAAAATATTTGTGACCAAAACTGTTGTTTCAAGTAGTTTTGGAATGACAGCTTCTATAGCCCCCTTAAGAGAAACACTTGCTAACTTTGTCCAGTAAAAAATATCCAATTACTTCATTGTAGAGAGTTTCTCCAGGCCTGAAATTTTGTGCTAATCTCAACCAAACCTGAAACTCATGCCTGAACAACAGTCTTAAGACTGAGTGTAATCTCAAGAACAGAAAACTTTTGGCAGCATGTAATCGACTGGTTATAATCACCATGGTAGGCACCCTTGCTCTCCCCCCATAGCGCTTCCCAATGTGTGGTAGTACTAACTCAGGATGGCTCAAGTTTAAAAAAAAAAAAAAAAAAAAGTTCCCAATCGTGTGTGTGTATATATATATATATATATATATATATATATATATATATCGGTAAAACATTGAGTAGTTCAGTTTAAAAACACTAAGTTGCTTCGGTGGCGAGTGCCAGCAAAATTAATTACTAACTAACAGAAGAGTAGCTACTTAACCCTAGAGTAAGCCCAGTTGGTTGGTATGGGCCTATTATGTAAACTGCTCTGAATAAAAGCATCAGCTGAACAGGAAAACAACACTCTTATTAAATGTGGGAGGTCAACCAAAATATATCATATGTCATCTGCCTCAGTAACCACAGATGACACCCAAAAATAAAATCACAGAGCAAAGACCACTGTGAAAAAATGTATAATTAATCAACACACACACAAATTGGAAAATAAGTGTCAATTCCTACCCTAATTGACCTTCAGTGGAAATAGCAGAAAAATAACCAGGCAAACACACGGTTTGGAAGATGTTAGCATTTTGGTAGACTTGCAGCAGGAGTGTTCTTCAGTAAATGATTAGTCAAATATTTATGCCATGAGAGTCAGCAGGGGAACGTGTATCCTGGTGTAGTAAAGATGTCTGTAATTAACAAAGCCCATTTGGCCTAATACTTTCCTTCCACATGCTAAAGCCCTCAGTCACCAGGCATGCAATTAAAGGAGGCAATCCCAGTTCACTACTACCGTCCCCTTAACAAAATTAATTTTTAATCATTTTCCCTAACTTTCTTCAGCAAATAAAATAACAGATGTTACTTTTGTTACTGTTGTTATTACAAAATGTACACATGGATAATTCTGGATGGATTTACTTATTGAAAAGACTTCATCAGCCTCAGGTATCATTTTTGTCCAGAATGTTATTTCCTGGTTGGATTTTGGGTGTATAATTGGCTGAAAGCATTTAGATTCCATTATAGTTACTGAAGGTGCATGATTTTGGCTCACAGTAATAGCTTTGGGTTTCATTTCACAGGAGCTCTGTGGCAGATGCCCTCATGCAGGTTATAAACCAAGCAAAGAATATAATTATACTTTTTTGTTCATCAACTGCATCCCAGCTCTCGCTGTAAAATATATATTCGTGACTGAAATAAATCTCGAAAGACTAATCAACCTCGATGTTCTTCCAAAAGCCCACCTGGTTGATTTTAACCTTACAGTACCACACACACTGCTGCCAAGAGGAGAGTCCCTGGTCCTCCTCACACTGCCTTTCATCTGCCCTGCTGGGCAAAAGCATCTCTCTACTCAACTTACTCAACATAACTATTGCTCTTGGAATTTAGGTTAGGCCCCATTAAAAAAATAAATAAATAAATAAATTATAAAAAAAAAAAAAACTTTTCTGTTTGCCCATTTTCCTTTCATGGAAAGTCTCCTGTTCAGCCTATGTGCTTTTTTGCTCAGATGACAGAGAAGGCAGCGTATGATGTGTAAATCAGCTCTGTGATCTCCTCTCGAGAAATGGGTGCAAATCATTATGCCAATCTGGTTACAGCATCATCAAAAGACAGAGAGGCAAGGTTAATCTGCACAGCAGAACTAGGGCACTTGCCCGAAACTAGCACCCTTCACTTAGGATGCATTTCCTTTCTTGTCAACAACGGTGCACGCTTCCTGTACAAATAATAAGCACAGAAGTAAGGTATCCCGTGGAAACATCAATGCAGTAAATGTCTTTGGAATTCCGTTATCTCCATACAAACACTATTTATTAACACAAAACAAATAAGCACACTGAGCCCTCTAAATGAACCAGTGGTTCTGACACAGAATCAGTCAAAATGCAACCAAAAATACACTAGTATATCTATTACTCATTTTCCATTATATTGTTAGGGTGAGGTAATAATCAATGCATTCTCATGGAATATGGAATTTGAATTCCATTTGAATGTGCTTTGGTGAGATTTTTAGCAAATCGTGTGGCCTTGTCATCCATCACCTTTATCTGAAATGACACGGAGTTTGGTTTTTCCATTTCCGATTCCTAGGTGACAGTCATTTGCTGGGTCTGGCTATCACAATAAATAATCATCATTGCGCTCCAATATGTTAATCTGCATTAGCAGGGGAAAAAAAGAAAAAAAAAGCCCTCTCTCCAAATTACTTTCATCATTATCATTATTATAAGGGCCACAAAACAAGATAGCACAGGATTGATTGGGATGTCATGGAAAAGAAAAAGGAAAAAATATTAAAAAGAGATCAGCTATCATCACAAACCACAAACTTCACAAAAGGTCAAAGGACAGAATCCCGATGAATAGCTGAGAAATTACAGCCTCCCACTATTGCAACATTTGTGAATTGTGTCATATAAATGAACTGGTAGGAGAGCTGTGTGATATTTATACAATCATTTAACAAATTTCGATACTGTATCAAATGCAGGGAAATATACATAAACATTTTATTCATACATCATCACGTCGCCCTTTAACATCTCTGGCACCAATTAGCCACAGAACTGATGGCTTCTCTAGCGGTTGCTCGAATCCTCTCAGAATTTCAGAAGCACTGATGCAAACTGACAACATGGATTCATGAGCACTGCGAGCAACTCCAAGAGCAGAGACCCAACTGCACATTCACCTCAACTAAAAATGAACGTGACTTCTTAAAGCGATCCGCTAGTCTCCCCATGTCAGCGGTGCTACGGTATTTCCAAAGTGGATCTCATATGGAAGGACAGCTGGGGTTTCGCTCCTCCTGAGCAAGCAGAGGTATTTAAGGACATGGATTCGTATCCTGAAGGCTGCTCATTCAAGCCCCGGGAGGCTAGTTAGGCACCCTTAAGCAAGACATTTAGAGATGATTTTAAAAAAAAAAAAAAAAAAAAAAAAAAAAAAAAAATCACCTTGCTTAAAGTGGCTGTGGATAAAAGCGAGCCAATAACACCAGGAAAACCGTGTCCGGTAAGCCTCACGGCCAAGGAGAGAGTCCTAAAAAGGTGGAGGATGAGAAATATAAACTGGTGACAGCTTAGTACTTTTCCAATGTCGGTGTTTTTTCTGGTCATGGGGGACAAATGGATTGTGCCAAAGAAGCGCCGGCCGACTGTTTAGTCTTTTTAGTGCTTCATCCTCAGAGATAATGCCGTGTTTGCATCACGAACAGAGCTGTAATTAGAGCTGCTCCGCAAACGAAAAAGCAGAGGCGCTTGGCAGAAGAATGCTCTCTGCAGCGCCCTCGGAGTGTGCACAAATCCCTCTGCACAGACACACAAAGTATTTACTTTTTTTTTTGGGTAAATATCACAACAGTCGCTCTGACTTTCGAGCACAAAACAGGAAGGAAGCAGCAAATTGCATTTCTGCACTGTCACTATACTGGTTCGGCTGATGGCGTTCACGTTGGCCAACGCTGACCGAGATCACGCATGAAAATCACGCTCGTCCATCAGTGAAGTGAACTGCAGTTTTAAAGAGCTGCTTTCATGCTACCGTCACATACCAAGACAATTATTTGCAGCTCCGATAATTCATGTGGTAACTCACGTGGTCGCCTTGGACTTAGCCAAATCGCTCGCCAGTGGCTTCTTTGGCTTCTCAGGTGTTGAACACCCAGTGGTGGCAGAAACACTTGGAAATGCATTTTCAGACTTCCTAAAATAACTGTGCAGTGATACCTCCCCGCAGTTGCCTCCAGCTTTGATAAATTCATTTCATTTACCATAATCCTGTTAGTTCTGCTGTTTCACAGGGATTTGCTCGGAATTACTTTTAAGAAAAGTGAAGGTGCGTCATGGCCAACCTTGGAAAAATGCAGTCGGGCCCTACATTCTCCGTACTTTGTTGCACCCGGTAACATTCTTGCATCTGCTGAATCCATCTCAGACTTTACATCATTTGATGCCTCGGAGCTGGAAAGAGAAACAGTTGAAGAGCAGCGCCACTTGTCTCTGCGAACCATGAAAATGTGGTTTAATGGATGCAGGTACACTGCTGCCTGTGGTCATAACGAAAAGATGTCTTTGAGCGCCGGATTAAACGAAGAGTGCAAGCACTTATTAATTACATGAAAATGAACAACTCTGTACTGTTAAAAACCTTTGACGTTAAGGAGGTCAGATCTGCTGTTTGTTTTTCTTGTTATAACGATATTACACAAACAAACAGCAGCGACCTACGAGCTTCACTGACTCCTGCTTTTCTTAGGTGCTTCAGAAAATCACACAAAGAAACACGACGGACAAGCAACATCCGATACAAGAGGGTCGGGATCGCTGCTGGAGACGCATGATGGGCAACATGGGCGAGAGTGGAGAAGGCCATCAGAGGACGGTAGAGGGGACAGGAAGTGGAACAAAAATAGCACAAACTAGGGGTGGCATTATGAAAGAAAGAAAGAAAAAAAAAAAAAAAAAAAAAAAAAAAACACACCAAATTATTTTGCTTGGCATTGATAAAAATCAATTATTTCTTTCCCCTCAAATCTCCCCTCCTTTACTCTGAGCTGTAAGAACAAAAGGTCATTTCATTTTTAAGTGGCAACGAGATGTTGCAATACCCTCTCGAGAACAATATTTCCTCCTCAGCCCATCCTGCTATAGATCATGTCAAATACGCTGAAAAAGCGACAACATGGGAGCTGGAGCTGGCCCTGTACTGCAAGCCACTACAAGAGCCCATTCATCCTTTTCAGTCCAGTCTTCCTCAAGTTCACTAGGAGCATTCATAGCAAGGCGTATTCATCGAGGACTTGGATTTGGAGACAATACACATTTCAATATTAACATTTATTAATGTGGCCAATAAAGACTTATTTAGATTAACTAAAATCACAATCTAACTACTGGGACAAAAATCAAATTCAAATTAATCGTATTTGACTTATCTTAACAGTGTGTCAATAAACTGTGGAGTCAGCACATCTGACGCCACAAACTGCAGAAAGGACCGACCTGGAAACAAGACACCCCTGAGTACAAGGATGGCTGTAAATCCAGTTTCAGGAAAGGCCGAATCCATAGCAAAGCTGAATTTTGAGGCCTGAGGCTGGAGATGCAAATATACGAACAAATGGAGGTGATTAATTGAAATGTAAGGAGAAGCATAACGAGAAGACATACAAAACAAGGAATCCCTCAGAATAGGGAGGACAGACACTAACAGTGAAAAATAAAAATAATAACAGCAACTTTGATGATAATGCAGAAAACATACCCAAGACATTCATTCATTCATTCATTCATTTTGGTCTTATGAAGATGAATTGTGCTTCTTCCACTGAGCATAGCCCTTCGTGTAAGGTGGTGCTCAGGTCCTCTGCAGTAGATGTGCTCTCCGGCTGGTTTTCGGGAGACTTGCAGTGTCTTCACTGACGGGACGGTCGTTCATCCTGGAACATCTAACTTCTACAGGTCACATGCAAGGTGTTCCGACGTGGTCATAGCTGCTTTTGCCTTCATTTTCAGCAAGCGTGGAACAGTTTGCAAAGCGTGAGCCTGCTGACAACGCAGAGCGTGGAAAGATACATTGCACAGTGGCCTTTCTGCAACACTATATCATGACCTTACAAACTTGCTTAACTCTCCTGTTCTATTCTTTGCCCGATGTTCCCTGTGTCCTATTTCTGTACCTCGCTCTACGTAATCTTCCACAAGGCTGGCCCCTGTAGGCTAAGAAATGTCCCTGTTTTTCATAGTAAATTTATGCACCGAATATGGGAGAGAACTTCGTACAAGTTGACGTGATTTTTTTTCTACATTTCCCTCTGCAGGACAAAACTGTTGTCACATTTACTCCATCTGAAAGAATGTGTTGTTGGCTGCACCTGACCAACACCTTCATGTCTCAACAAATACCACGTAAATTGTACCACATGACAAGCTCCCCCCACTCCCCAAGCATAGTAAAGGAGGGTAATGTTGGCACACAGTGAAAAAGCCGAATTCCAGCCCAACAGGATAAGCACAGACAAGGTAGTCTGGTTTGAGGAAGTCAGGGCCACGTTTGCTGCAGATCTCCAAAGAGGCCCCGAAAAATCCGAGTACCATTATTGTCCCGGCACTTAAGTGCCTGACCAGGGGCCATTTCACTGTAAACAAAAGCAATTATGGTAGATGTGTTAGACGGTGGAAATGAGACAGATCCCTGCCTCCCCTGGACCAGTCTGAAGCTCCACGGAGCAGAACACTTTAATTAGCAAAAACCGGGCCCTGGCCATGGAAGGAAGCAGGAAAGGAAAACAAAAATAGCTGTCTAATTTTCTGGTATCAGGCCGGCAGAGCTGAATTCAATTTTGCGCAATGCAACCTCGACATTCTCATTAACCTTTCAAACGTAAAGGTTCCGATTTTTCGGCCCTGTCTCTCTGGCAAAAAGCAAATGCTCCCAACGGGAGCCTCGCTCAGCTTCCTTAAGTTGCTGTGAGCTTAAATTGGCAGCGCTGGACTGTACTGAGGCTGCAGTACAATGTAAACACAGGAGCCGTCTCAGCGTTCCCAGCCGTCTTGGCCCCGTCTTATTAATGCCACCGCAGAACATACGGAAGGGAGGCTCAGCTGCTGTGTCCTTATCATTCTTGCCCAAATGGTAACATGAGACTTCCCAAACAACACAGTATAGCAAGCATGGTCAACATCATCAGCAATTCCCCCATATTCGTCTTGGTTAAGCGATGACTTACCTGTTACTAGGGCCTGTTACTAGGGCTAAACTGATCAGCCTATTCTGACAATAACAGGACTATGGAACACGGTGCAACACAATTCCTCAGGGAAATGAATCTAACATCTGGCCGATGACTTCAACACACCCACAGAGCCTAATCTGAATTTGGAGGGGAGGAATAAATAAATAAGTGAAGTTGTAGTTAGTTCACATCAAATTCAAGCCATCCAGTCATGTATAATGTCAGAACTTTTGCAAGGGATGAATGATGCAACATACCTTAAAATAACTACTACTTCAATGTGTTGAAATGCTTTGCATAATGGCTGCTAACTCTGTGGATAAACAAGTGACCTAAGGTGAACTTTTTTTTTTTTTATTTTAATTTAACAGTTACACCAGCAGTAGCCATTCATCAGCAGTTCAGCAATGTAAGCAACACCGCATTTCATATTAAATAGCAAAAGGAGACCCCTGCCGGAAATCAAAATATCCCACTTTGTAGAAGACCTTTTCTATGAGAGATGGTCTTACAATAACAGGAATAAGAAACCCAGAAGTAGAGTACACATTTAAAATTACAACACTATTAAAATAATGCTCCAGGAGTATACTTTTACCTGACACTTTTCTCCAAAGCAACTTATGTTAAGGTTACAGTTATTTACCCATTTATACAGCTGGGTAATTTTAATTTTACTGGAACAATTTAGGGTAAGTACATTGCTCAAGGGTACTACAGCTGAAGGTGGGGATCAAACCTGCAACCTTTGGAGCCAGAGGTCAGCACTCTAACAACTACGCTACCAGCTGTTAGCAGCAGATAAAGAACACAATTGTACTGTAGCCATGAGAATTTGCCTCAGAATACAAATAAGCACTTACTTTGCTGACTGTGAGAAACACACCATTTCAAAGTAAAGCAGATGTTTCAAACAAGTAAGCGAGTTGGGCAGGGGAACGTGAGAAGTGACAGATGCAGTGGATAAAGAACACCGGCTGCCGGGTGGAAGAAACAGCCAGGCCACATTGGGTATGCAGGATATTGTGCCGAAGCCACTTGGAGACACGCACAACAACAAAACACTATTATGGCAATGTGCCTTGCCCGCCAAACACGGAAAACACCCGACATGTGAAATCATGTTCGCGGACCGCTCCCCGGAGCAGCACTTGGCAACGCTTCGCTAGCAGACTGCGGACGCGGCAGCAAACCGCTGGCAAGGACCAGCTATTTGATGTGTTTTAATTTGAGCTCTACGCTCTGCTGGCTGTGAGATACTGAGCTGCATCCCCTCCGTTAAATTAGTTCAAAATTTCAGATACACAGGCTGTGCTTACTCACCCCCTTATAAAATTTCATGGTAATTTTTACCTTTGGCACATCATCAATATTTTCTGTTTCAAACAGACTGGAACAAAAACTCTCAATGATTGTTACAGTCCGCACACAGCAAAGCCATATCCAGTGCTGCTTGAAAGTATGTGAACCGTATAGGAATGGTCATAATTCTTGTATACACTCGTACATTAAACATAAAATGTAAATCTTAAAATAAACCCATAAAATGAATAAATGATTATGATTTACACACCTGATTCCACTTACCTACCTGGTTTAACTAATGCAGCATGGGGTTCACTTATTCCTGCATCTGCACAACTTCCATGTTTCTGCTGCACACATGATTTCCTCTAAAGCAACATAAGAATTGGTCATTACACACCTGTGTCACATAAAGACTGCTTCTCATTAACTAACCATTTTGTGGTAAATCTAATGGACATGGGGGTTCACATACTTTGAAGCAACACTGTTTAAAAAAAAAAAAACTGAAACTGCTGAAACTAGTTTTTTCCTCATAATTCTTTTATGTCTAGGTCATTGGCTGAGTTGTCCTTCACTTTCCTTATTTGCCAGAGAGTTTTGAACACCTTTCACTACCAAACCAGTGTTCTGAACAGATTGTTGAAGAATGTCTCTGAAGTGTGCTATGATAGCCATGCTGGCTGTGATCCCATGGACCTGCTAAAGATAATCAACTATATGACAACAAAGCAACCCCAGACCATGACACTGCCCCATCTATGCTGGACAGTGGGAACCACCGAGTCACAAATACTGTAGAGTTGAACCCAAATATTTTTGATTCATCTGTCAGCAAGACTAACTTGCATTCCTGAAACAAGTTTGTGTGGGTTTAGCTGAGGCAAGTCTGTTTTAAAGCTTCTGTGCTCAGACTTTTGAGTGGCATCGTACACTGACAGGCTAAGCATATTTTTAATGAAAACAAAACAGCAGGAGCTCAAAATTAAAAATGAAAGCATGTGCATATTAAAAGGACCAAATTCACCTCTAAGGCGTTTTTTTGTCACAGCAAACCAGTGTATCCACAGAGTGGAAGAGAATTAGATTTGAAATGGCAGCACTAAACACGACAGCCCTCCCAATTAAAGTGGCTTCACTACTTGGTCCTCTTGCCTTGGTACATTGATTTTTCAATTTTCAAGGTGCTGTCTCAGGCAACTGTTTCCGCTGCACAGTCAACAATGAGGGGTTATAACCCTCGTCTTATCTCTCGGTAGCTTGATTTAATTAATTAAGCAATTAATTTGAGAGAAACCTGCTGCAAGCCGGTGCTAGACTGCCAAAATTGGGGCCGGATCATTTAGCGAAGTGCATTTTTCAACAGATTATGTTTTTTCCACAGATCTGAATTACGAAGTCAGAGCTAAGAGGAAAGATGACAAGAGTCAGAGCGGAGTCACAGTGCAGAGAGTCCTTCTTTTCTGCTAGAAAACAGCAGCACAATTTCTGACAATGGAAGCTGATTCTTTATTGACAGCTAGTAATGTGGTGTGTGGTCTTGGCTTAGAAACAAACCCTTTGGAGTATTAAATGTCTGAAAAGTCAGAGTTGCTTTTAATAGGAGATAGGCAGCCCATTTCAGTATGCTAGAGGTGAAATGTGTATCACTTTTATTGGAGAAAGGTTAATTTCATCAAGTCCTAATTTGGCACAAACATAAACAATAGATATCCTGCAATAGACTAACGTCCCATCCAGGGTGCATCCCATTAACCTTGTGATCAGTGATTATGGGACAAACTCCGGTCCTGACCGGACTCTGCATGGTACGAACAGTTATCGAAAGTGAGTGAGAGGAACCACAGAATAGTTAATGTTTTTTCTATTGGCTTTTAATTCCCCCCCTCCCCCTAAATTCTTGGATGGCCCATTAACACTGAATTTCCACACCAACTGTTTTCATGTACAACACAATGACAAACAGGACTTTTTTCTCTGATGTGAAAGAGTGTGCAATGCATTATCTTTTATCAAACAGAAAAATTTTCCATTTCCAGTAAATGATGGCATATAAACTTTTTCACTAACCTTTTTCCTTTCCAATATTTCACTAAAGGCTTTGAACATTTAATTTTAGTATTTTCAAGCTTAATTGACATTCAGGTTTGAACTTCCTAGGTTAAAAAGTTACAGCAGAGCAGATGGAGATTGTCGGGTTGCAAGTTGTTTCTCTGGCAGCTAATAATTGGCAACTCTTTGGTAAATTGGGGTGAAGATCCCATCTTGGACACAGATATTAACAGGCATCTCACTGATTCTTTACTTTGTAGCAAATCTTGAAATATGTTGAATTCTTCAAAGTAGTAGTATCTACATTGTGCTGCCCCAAATCTCCATTTGATTTTGTTAATCTAAAATTCCCTTATAAAAATATTGACAAAATATACCGTTTTACCCACCTGTGAGTAAAGGATAAGTAGAAAGTACTGCAAGAACCAGAACAACATAAGATTGCCATGTCTTGTTTCTTGTGGACAGGATTCCTTATTCACAAAGGGTCAAACAGGTCTTGGAAACATACATCAATCCAGTGAAATTTTAAGTTGTTCTTGCTGAGGTGAGAAGAGAGGAATCTCAAGGAAAATGCAACTTCATCTCCATGCTCAACCCAGCCCAGCCCAGCATCGGAGGCATTATTGGAGGGAGAGATGACATATTACAGCATCACTTGGGACGGCAGAAATCCCACGACATTACACCTGAAAGAAGCACAGAGGGAGAATTATGAGGAACAATAGACTGGGAAGAAACAAACCAATCCCTCTCCTTTTTACAAGATGTCCAAGACTCTCATAGTGACCCAAGAGAAATAGGTAAACTTACCTTAATAAAATTCTCCAACACCCATTAATACACAAACAGCACATGTTGAATTCAAATCCCACACCAGTTGGGTCACACAAAAGCAGAGTTCTTCTGGGACTCTTGTCACAAGAAAGTGCAAAAGTAAGCAAATTCACATCCACAATGCTTCTATGGAGATTTGTTTAGAAGCCTTTAGTTAAGCCTCATGAATGCCTCCAGAATGTCCTTCCTTGTAATTTTATGCCATGATTTGCACTTACTCCCCCCCCCCCCCCTTTTCTCCCAAAATGACTTTGGGCAAAACATTGTAACTTATCATGATAATGAGGATAAAATACAAAGTTTCGGGAGGAAACAGGAGTAGTGTGCCAGTGCCTTCTTCATCATAAATCTGTGGGGTTCAAACACAGGTAGAACACCTCGAGCTGGACTGAAAACCCACACCCACCGAGCAGCTGCAAGGCTCCAGTATTACCTGCTGCCCCATCATGTCCCATTTATACAGCAGGGTAACTTTTATTGGAGCAAATTAGTACCTTGTTCAACGGTACCACAGCAAGGTGGGACTTGAACCTGATTCTTTCAAGTGGAAGTCAGCACCACTAACCACACCACCATCTTCTGAACCATTTCAATGCAATCTCATGTTACCATGCCAATGTGAAACAGGAAGCACTTTCTACACTGAAGAATGCTGATCTCTTTGCACCAATAAAACAAGCACCAGCTTCAATAAACTTACTGCAGAACATAGTGGGGACATAGATAAAGCCTCTTTGTATAACTTCCAAATAGGAACAAGAGACAATAAGCTTCCAGATTTACATACAGTACATGATTAAAATAAATCCTAAAGAAGTTTATCGGGGGGGGGGGAAACCACTAGACAAGAATGAGTTATGTCATCCAGACATTTTGCTTTGCAAGCTCTATTTTGTGTGATTGAAGAGTTATACACAGCAGATAGACATGGAACTTCAGTGCCTGAGAAATAAAAATAATAAATCTGCACATCTGTGAGGTACTATGAATTTCTTGATTCTGAGTCACCATGGGGGCTGGAGTTGTACCCACTTTGTACATGAATTTTAAAAAATACTGATCTACCTCTGCAGCTTTTTCTTGTTCAAAAGCTGTCCTGTCACCAGGATGTTGAGATGTTCCCTGCTTCCGGTCCAACGAATTAGGGTTTAATGCCACAATGTGGCTCCGAGTGTGCAAGGCTAAACCTGAAAATCATCAGGCTGCTTTACCAGCCTGGCTCCATGCTGATGAATCGCTTATGGGACACTGAGATATAATCATTTGCATGCTATAGGACACAAGGCAAGTTAAAAGCAACGGGAGCACAGTGCACTCTGAGTAATGACTGACTCCTCGCTGCATCTGCTCCTCTTTCATTTCGACTGATTGAAGTGCCATAATTCGTGCTCTTCCATGGTAACCGATTGTGAACAAAAGTACCAACCTGCTGTCTTGATGTTTACAAAAATTGTTGGCTGATTGAAAAAAATCGTTTGAATGATGCCTTCTGTCAAACCAAGTTCTGCGTTAGGTGCTTTACATGACAGAAACCCCCTACATAATGTGTCCCGAACAAATCTACTAAACATACATAACAAAGTCTGGTAAAACAGGAAACCCAGCTCAGCCAAATTAATAAGCAATTTATGAGCATTTTATGAGAAATTTTATACAGTTGGAAGGATGCTGAACTGTTTCTACCTGCACAGGTGAACTAGTGTGGTGTGAACATTACATATAATAAAGTATAAGCAAAACAGATGCAATTAAATTCAAAATGCAATTAAACTGAAAATGTAATTAAATTTGTAACTGAATTAAGAATTATTATTATTGTTGTTTGCTAATGAACAGACAGATTTATCCAAATTGACTCATTCATACATCAATGAATATTCATTGGACCAATTCAAGGTAAGCAGCAAGATTTAGACTGACATCCCTCAAGTTATAAGTCTATTCCCTGTGCCCTCACAACTGCCGAGATTACACAAAATCGGGTGCAGAGCTATATTTTTGCATTTTTTAAACCAGAATCGATGTACACGGACAAAACGGATATCCAGTATTTTACTTAATTTGTCCATTTTGTATGATTTTACCCCCATGTCCTTCAAGGTCCTGTGGTGTTAATTATAGCAGTTAATTTCCCCTGAGCTGAAGAGAGCTGTGAAAGTGCATTAATCTTCATTCTCCTCTCCGGCCCAAAGCCACTTGTTCAGTAATAAACCAATGATGAAGCATTATGGGGTCCAACAAAGACGGCTCCATCCGCCTTGGCAAGCCAAGCCCATCTCAGAACACCTAAATGTTGCCCACTTCCTCTATGGACTCCTCATTTTTTCCTGCCCACCACATTTTACACAATACTGTGACCACACAGGAAGCTGATGAGAGCTTCACCACCACTGTTATCCAGTTATTGGAGCTGACTGGAGGTCAAAGTTCACAGCTGAACCACAGGCATCTGAATTCCTGCTTCCCTGGCTACCGCAGCAGACTGGCTGGATTAACAAACGGTGCTGCTCCTCTCATACTCTCCTTATCACCTGAGATACCTGTACCCTGTGCTGGATGCCATGTGTTCAGTGCTATACAATGAATATATGGCCAAATACAGTATTTATAATAATAATAAAAAAAAAAAAAAAAAAAAAAAAAAAAAAAAAAAAAAAAAAAAAACCCCACACAGCTGGTAGCGTAGTGGTTAGAGCTACTGCCTTTAGCCCCAAATTGAATCCCAGTTGTAGAACCCTTGACCAAGGTACTTACCCTAAATTGTTCCAGTGAAATTGCCCAGCTCTATTAATGTGTAATTAGGTGTAGGTGGCATCAGATGAATGAATACATGTAAATGCAATGTATATGTAAAGGTAAAACTGGTCTGAATGAAACAGCTGTTTGCATCCAGTGATAAAACAGTAAGTTTATAAAAACATGTTAAGTGCAACATTTTTAAAAAAATTTGAAGGTTAACTTAAAAATAGATATATAATTTTTGCCTTATGGAGAAAAAAAAACATTTTTACATTTAAGTGTAGAATTTTAGCATCAAAATGTTGTTTGTCACAGGTCACACAGAAGTGACAAAAAAACTTCTAAAAACTTGAACCTGCATTAGGCAGAGGGGGGTGCGGTGGCGCAGTGGGTTGGGCTACAGTCCTGCTCTCCGGTGGGTCTGGGGTTCGAGTCCCGCTTGGGGTGCCTTGCGACGGACTGGCGTCCCGTCCTGGGTGTGTCCCCTCCCCCTCCGGCCTTACGCCCTGTGTTACCGGGTAGGCTCCGGTTCCCCGTGACCCTGTATGGGACAAGCGGTTCTGAAAATGTGTGTGTGCGCATTAGGCAGTTCTTTATATTTGAGGGTTAGGAAACAGCACGCATTTACAAATTTATATCTTTTCATGCCTTTTGCCGAGCCTTAAACCATTGGACTAAGTGAATTCGCCCTGCTTTGAGTCATCCATGGATTTGCATCAGTGTCCACAGTCTGCATATTCCTGAAGGAGTGCTGGCACTGCCAAGGGTGCCAACCAAAGCAGTGTCTCTCTACCAGACACACACCACAGCACACCTCAGGAGACTGACAGAGAGTACTAAAGTAGAATGAGGACTGAATCCTGCCGGAAAGCAGGACTTTTGGGAAGTAAAATATTCTAACGGTGCTATGCCTACGAGGGTTGGATGTCATGCAGTATTAGTCCCTAGAATTTTGTCTCTCTCAATCAGTAAGGCAGGGGGATCCCAGGTTCTAACTGTTTGCTCGTCCATCTTCCATCCATCTTCCTCCGCTTTTATCCGGGGCCGGGTCGCGGGGGCAGCAGTCCGAGCAGAGTCCTCCAGACTTCCCTCTCCCCGCACACCTCCTCCAGTTCCTCTGGGGGAACCCCAAGGCGTTCCCAGGCCAGCCGGGAGACATAGTCTCTCCAACGTGTCCTGGGTCTGCCCCGAGGCCTCCTCCCAGTGGGACAAGCCCGGAACACCTCCCCTGGGAGGCGTCCAGGAGGCATCCGGAACAGATGCCCGAGCCACCTCAACTGGCTCCTCTCGATGCGGAGGAGCAGTGGCTCTACTCCGAGCTCCTCCTGGGTGACTGAGCTCCTCACCCTATCCCTAAGGGTGCGCCCAGCCACTCTGCGGAGGAAACTCATTTCTGCCGCTTGTATCCGCGATCTCATTCTTTCGGTCATGATCCAGAGTTCATGACCATAGGTGAGGGTAGGAACGTAGATTGACCGGTAAATTGAGAGCTTCGCCTTACGACTCAGCTCCCTCTTCACCACAACAGACCGGTACAATGACCGCATTATTGCGGACGCCGCACCGATCCGTCTGTCAACCTGCCGCTCCATTTTTTCCTCACTCGTGAACAAGACCCCGAGATACTTAAACTCCTCCACTTGAGGGAGCAACTCCCCCCTAACCCGGAGGGGGCAATCCACCTTTTTCCGACTGAGAACCATGGCCTCGGATTTGGAGGTGCTGATTCTCATCCCCGCCGCTTCGCACTCGGCTGCAAACCTCCCCAGTGCACGCTGCAAGTCTTGACTTGATGAAGCCAACAGGACCACATCGTCCGCAAAAAGCAGAGACGAGATCTCGCGGCCACCAAAACAGACACCCTCCGTTCCCTGACTGCGCCTAGAAATTCTGTCCATAAAAATAATGAACAGAATCGGTGACAAAGGGCAGCCCTGGCGGAGTCCAACATGCACCGGGAACAGGTCTGACTTACTGCCGGCAATGCAAACCAAGCTCCTGCTCCGGTCATACAGGGAACGAACAGCCCGTAGCAACGAGCCCCGAACCCCATAACCCCGAAGTACCCCCCACAGGATGCCATGAGGGACACGGTCGAATGCCTTCTCCAGGTCCACAAAACACATATGGACTGGTTGGGCAAACTCCCACGAACCCTCCAACACCCTAGTGAGGGTATAGAGCTGGTCCAGTGTTCCACGGCCAGGGCGAAAACCGCATTGCTCCTCCTGAATCCGAGGTTCGACTATCGGTCGGATTCTCCTTTCCAGTACCCTGGCGTAGACTTTCCCAGGGAAGCTAAGGAGTGTGATCCCCCTGTAGTTGGAACACAATCTCCAGTCCCCCTTCTTAAAAAGAGGGACCACCACCCCGGTCTGCCAGTCCCGAGGGACCGTTCCCGAACTCCACGCGATGCTGCAGAGGCGTGTCAGCCAAGACAGCCCCACAACATCCAGAGACTTGAGAAACTCGGGGTGGATCTCATCCACCCCCGGAGCCTTGCCACCGAGGAGTTTTTTGACTACCTCAGCAACTTCAGCCAGGGTAATGGACGAGTCCCCCTCCAAGTCCCCGGCCTCAGCTTCCTCTACGGAAGGCGTGTCGGAGGGATTGAGGAGATCCTCAAAGTACTCCTTCCACCGCCCGAGAACATCCTCAGCTGAGGTCAGCAGCGCACCACTTCCACTGTAAACAGTGTTCGTGGAACACCGCTTCCCCCCTCTGAGTCGCCGGACGGTTTGCCAGAATCTCTTTGAGGCCGACCGAAAGTCTTCCTCCATGGCCTCACCGAACTCCTCCCAAGCCCGAGTTTTTGCCGCGGCGACTGCCAGAGCCGCGCTCCGTTTGGCCCGTCGGTACCTGTCAGCTGCTTCAGGAGTCCCATGAGCCAGCCAGGCCCGATAGAACTCCTTCTTCAGCTTGACGGCATCCCTTACTTCCGGTGTCCACCACCGTGTTCGGGGATTGCCGCCGCGACAGGCGCCGGAGACCTTATGGCCGCAGCTCCGAACCGCCGCCCCGACAATGGAGGCGCGGAACATAGTCCATTCAGACTTGATGTCCCCCACCTCCCTCGGGACCTGGTTGAAGCTCTGTCGGAGGTGGGAGTTGAAGACCTCTCTGACAGGGGCCTCCGCCAAACGTTCCCAACAGACCCTCACTATGTGTTTGGGCCTGCCAGGTCTGTCCAGCTTTTTCCCCCGCCATCGAATCCAACTCACCACCAGGTGGTGATCAGTTGACAGCTCAGCCCCTCTCTTCACCCGAGTGTCCAAGACATATGGCCGAAGGTCAGAAGAAACGACTACAAAGTCGATCATCGACCTCCGACCTAGGGTGTCCTGGTGCCAAGTGCACTGATGGACACCCTTATGCATGAACATGGTGTTCATTATGGATAAACCGTGACTAGCACAGAAATCCAATAACAACTCACCACTCGGGTTCAGATCAGGGAGGCCGTTCCTCCCAATCACGCCCCTCCAGGTATCACTGTCGCTGCCCACGTGGGCGTTGAAGTCCCCCAGTAGAACGACAGAGTCCCCAGTGGGAGTGCTTTCCAGCACGCCCCCCAGGGACTCTAAAAAGGCCGGGTACTCTACACTGCCGCTAGGCGCATAAGCACAAACGACAGTGAGAGACCGTTCCCTGACCCGAAGGCGTAGGGAGACGACCCTCTCATTCACCGTGGTAGACTCCAACACATGGCGGCTGAACTGGGGGGCTATTAATAAGCCCACACCAGCCCGCCGCCTCTCACCTTGGGCAACGCCAGAATAGTGGAGAGTCCACCCTCGATCGAGGAGAGTGGTTCCAGAACCCAAGCTGTGAGTGGAAGTGAGCCCGACTATATCTAGACGGTATCTCTCAACTTCCCGCACCAGCTCAGGCTCCTTCCCCGCCAGTGAGGTGACATTCCAAGTCCCAAAAACCAGAGTTGGCGCCCGAGGTTTGGGTCGGCCGGGCACTCGGCCCCAACCACCGCCCAAATCACAAGTTTGCTCGTATGCATGGAAAACGAAGTGGGCTCATTATCCCGTAAGGGAGCACCTGGATTACATAAAGTGCACTGTACTTTTCTGCACGGTGCAAGGACATATTGGAATATTAATTGTTTTTAATTGAACACATACTGACAAACTTTAAATAATGCAAAAAAAGACCAAAAAACCCAACAAGGACAAAATTTGTTATAAGGTGTCCTGAGAGAAGCTGCCAGGCTAATAAAATATAACTCTAGTCACAGTTTATCAATGCTAATCTTAAACTTAACATGACTGTTCATAGTTAATGAAAACTTTGTTATGAATTATTATGCAAGTGTTACTTAATTTCCCATAAATCACAATAACTCAATAGTCTCACACACGCATATATATAATATATATATATATACACTGTATTATACATATACACACACATATTATATATAAAAAAAATACACACACACACACACCTCTTCATGACTACATACTTGGCAAAGACATTTTGCAAAATTAAACATCAAGTGTTATTGTTTCATGTTGTTTTATACTGGATATCTAATAACGAGTGGGGGGCGCGGTGGGTTGGACCGGGTCCTGCTCTCCGGTGGGTCTGGGGTTCGAGTCCTGCTTTGGGTGCCTTGCGACGGACTGGCGTCCCGTCCTGGGTGTATCCCCTCCCCCTCTGACCTTACACCCTGTGTTGCCGGGTAGGCTCTAGTTCCCCGTGACCCCGTATGGGACAAGCAGTTCCGAAAATGTGTGTGTGTGTGTGTGTGTGTGTGTGTGTGTGTTATTGCAGCTTCGTAACCACTCCAGTTTATTTTATTTAAATGGTCTTTAACGTTCTCTGTCCAACACAGGGCAATTTTTAAGAATTCCATTTCCCCCCCCCCACCCCCCACCTTCCGATTTGTGACTTTGCCCATCCAACTGAAGAACTGATAAAAATCCTTGGGATATTTTACATGTGAAGTAATCCTTTCCACGATAAGCACCTGGAGCGGTGTAACACCATTACATCTCATTTTTGAAAATGGCCAGCTACCACATATCAGGGACTTATCACAGATAAATGTTCAGTTTTATATTCTTATTCCACCTCTGTGACAAATGACTCTTTCTGAGGACTAAGGTATTGCAGTATTTTCTGCTGTGGCTGAATGGTATTCTTTTCCTACAGCTCGTTATTATGCTTTTGATTCCCTGACATGTTTTGTTTTTTTTATTTTTCACCTTTATTTTTCTGATACCTTCTTCCAAAGCAATTTAATAATGTTGGGTTTGTATACTGAACTTTTTAAAATTTATAGATAATGTGTGTGAATGACAGAGAGAGAGTGTGTTTCACTGATGTATGGATGAGTGACCCATTATAAGTAGTGTATCTAGCAGGATAAGTCACCTTGGTGAATAAGGTGTGTAGGCTAGTAAAACTACATAATATCCATTGTAAGTTGCTTCGAAGAAAAGTGTCTGCTAAGTAAATTAATGTAAACATTCATAAATGTAAAGAAATTTCAGTAGGGCAATTTACAGTAAAGACTTTGCTCAAGGGTATTAAATTGGCAACGAGGAATTGAACCCAGATCATAATACTGCAATGTGGCTATTCCATGGTACCAGCTGCCCTGTAGCACTATGCATGTCCTACAGCCTACTGTACTGACCTCTGTTTATAGCATGTCTCAGAGTCGTGGCACTGGTCTGAATCCACTGATGGCCACATGCCTTACAGATTACAACACTGTCCTAAAGACACAGTGCTACAGCTCCATACGGACTACACAGCAATTTTTCCTACTGACAAGGCTCGTAAACTTTATCCTTTACTTTTGTGTCATACCCCACCTCAGTATCCAAGGATTCCAAGCCAGATCTACAGACACTTTTCACCGTAATGACTTACAATGCTAAGCTACTTACACTGAGTTACTCATTTACACAGCTGAGTAATTTCAACTGGAGCAATTCAGGACAAGTACCTTGCTCATGGGTACTACAACAGCAGGTGGGATCTGAACATGTAACCTCTGTGTCCAAAGGCAGCAGCTCTAACCTGCCCCTTGGCCTGGTAATATCAGGCTGAGTTTCAGGCATCCCAGCAGTAGACAAGACAGTATTTTTTAAAATGCACCAGAAGAGAACAGGATAAATAGGCAGTTTCCTCAACAATTTTTGTATTTTATATGTATGCTGGACAACTGTACAGCATTGATGTCAAACACACAAAAAACAGCAAGCTGAAATGATGAAAGGTTCAAGTCTGGATCTCTTCCAAAGGATTTTTTTTTTTTTTTTTTTTTTACCCCCTCCCAGTTCATTTCACTGGTACATTTTTACACGTGGCCTTGGCAGCCTCAATGAGTCATACCTTAAAATGATTAATGCTAATCAATGTTACCAAGACTTACCATTTGAAGAGGTAGGACACAAAAATGACTGTCATAGCAATATATGACCTTGCAGTCCCCTCCCTCAGAGTAAAAATGTAAAAATAATAATGCATAGCTTTCCAAAAACCATCTATGACAAATGAGAGGCTGCAGATTTATAAAAAGTGCACTCTGGTGCCACCAGTAAACTACACTTTTTGGAGGTGGCAAGATTTCCACAGCTACAAATAGCAGTGACTAACACTGCAAAGCAGACCGTTGCACACATAGCACAATGATGCAGAGTTTCATATTCCTGAACAACAGTGCTCCGTACTGTCATTGCTGGCTAGTTGAGGGCATACAGCTTTCAAAGTGATGCATGACAGTTTCAAGTATATGCGAGTGTAAGTGAGCCTTACCCAAGTCTCTTTAGCTCTTCAGAGGCATCATGGCTGAAATGTACAGAGAAGAGAATTAGTGTGATGTTGATACGACTGCGCCAAAGCAGAGTGCATTAATTAAGGAACAGGAAGTCAGCTGAGGCAACTTGAGCTGGGAGTCACAATGGCAGACCTCAGGGTGATGTATATGGACTCACGCAGCTGGCTCTGTCAAAAGCCGCATCTCAGGGCAGATGGAGAAAAAACATCATCATTAGAATCTCCTGGTGGAGGCCCTGCTAAATCACCTCCCTTGTTTTCATGGGGGCAGCCAGGTGAAACGCGGTTAGATTGCTCCATCACAAGCCTCACACTCGCCTATTTATTTGCCTTAATGCTGTGGATCCCCTGACGATGAGGTGGGTATCAGTGCTAATCCGTCACCTTCCTGCCTCTGTGAGCTCACTGCCTTGCCCTAGCTGATGCCAAATTGACGGCACAACCGTGTATTTAATTACCAATAATGCTTGAAGGGTTCTGTGAAACTGCACCGCCACCGGATAAATGAGACTGATCGCCAAGCAAGGGTAAGGAAGTCAGTCACACCAAAACAAATGATGCAGCAGCTGCATCTTATGTCCCTCAAAAACCCATGCTATGTGCTGTGTTAGCATTTCATTCTCTTTTTTTTTTTTTTTTTTAATTCTTGAATATGTAAGCCCACCACTCTAATTAAGGCATTAAAATCAGAAACTGATGAAGCATTAAAAATCAACATCAAAAGACAACAGGTAAAATGACAACTATCATCTATAAGGCACTGCTGTTGCAGCATATGTCGCTTTTAAACTGGACACAGGGTGACTCCTTATTGGACCACTGTGACGTGCTGTCTGTTCCGACACTTTTCTGATAGATTTGAAAATTTCTGGAAAACACAACCTGTCCCTGAGAGACCTGAAGTGGTCGGGCAGAAGCGGGCAGCTGTGAGGCCTCAGCAGTGCAGACAGGAGAGGTGGGCAACTAGCTTCATTGGTGCAAATGCAGGTTTCTCACAGGTACTTCAGCATAACTGGGCGCTGCACTGGCGTCTGCTGGCTGTCGAGTTTCAACACAGAAATGGAGTGCGAAGGAGCCACACAGAGATGGGGAAAAGGATTCATTAGCTCCTGTTAACGTCCGCTCCTTGGGGTTCCCGCTCTCGCCTTGGCAGACAAGGTCCGAGACACGGGTTGTTCTGGGGGCTAGTGCTGGGTGATCAAATGCAGCACCCGCTGAGTGCAAACAGACACGCCCCCGCTAATGAGGAAACCACGGGCGGGCTTGCCGGGGGCTGGTGCCACGCTGCGGGGGCTGTGATGGATGGGCCTGTATCTCCAAGAAGGAAGAAGTGCCAAACCTACGGCAGGGCGGGTGAGATTTATGAAGTCAGCTCTCGTTTGTTTGTCATCTCGTCACCTTGAGCCTCCCAGCAGGTTCAGGTGAGGAAATGCAAAGCTGGCCTGTATTCTGCTACAATACAGTCTTTTGTCCATTCCAATACAGTCCATTACGTTATAATACAGTCCTTCACATGTTACAGAACATTCTTTCACATGTTGCAATACTCTTTCAAATGTTAGAAAGCAGCCCTTTGCATGTAACAATACATTCCTTCACATACATTCCACCAAACAATGTAAAACCTGAAATTAGCCAGAGATGCGGTATTAGCTGGAACTGTTTGTTTTCATTGTGTTGTGTGTCTGTTAACTAATGTTTGCAAGTGAAAGTGTGTCATTACAGCATGGCCTTTTACAGACAACAGGACACTCATGAGGAGAGTTTACAGATCTTGTTTACAACACCCAGACCTTCATCAGTTCTCTTGATGAATGGGCTCCAGGGAGAAAAACACCAGTTCCCAAATCAGGGCCACTTCCCCAAGCTATCAAAGGATGCTGTTCCAGCGAGCTGCGCTGCTCTCCCACCCGCCCCCGGCCTGATAATGAGGAGATCACAGCTATGGGCTTCGTCACCCTCCCTCTGCTCTTGATTACGGAGGGGTTTATTTCATCTCCTTTGTTCGGAGCAGGAAATTGTGTGCACAGGGCAGGGCAATCGCATCCAGATGGCGAAACAAAAGCAGCGCTTCGAAGTATTTAGGAAGCACTGTGGATGACAGAAGGACCCCCGGCCCGCAAATCGCCACTGCGCAGTTGGAATGCTGCATTAGAAGCCGGGTGGGTGGGTGGAGGCGAGTGCCAGGATCCAAGGAGCGTGAATGACAAGCCGCTGTTTTTGCCTGCCTCGCATAGCGATTTGACTCATGTACTGGAGGCAGGTATGGCTATCGTTTGCTCTGGGAATACATTGAGAAGACATTCATATAATTTAAACTACATAGTACAGTAACTCATCTGGTTACAGTCCACAGGAAAAGCAAAATGACAAACAGCAGGGAATTTCTGTCCATGAGGACTAATGGGATAGTGTAGCAATCCACTTTACTTTTAATAAGGCAGCTGCTGAAAGGGGCATTGGTTGAAATTTCACATTGCCTCACCTGTCTTGGAGTTGTCCTCTTCAAGCTTCCCCTCTTCAGCTACAAAGACATACATCACAACATCACAAAAGCAGTGGAAAAAAAAAAAAAAACAATAGTTACAATAGGACAGTGGGCTCAGTTTATATAACATCAGGCAGACAGTTACACACTACAAACTCATCCTTCAGTGTAATAGGAGTAATAGGAGCTCAACTGCTCATGAAATGACAATTGCATCATGAATGGACTGCAGGTGGTGTAGCGATTAGGTTGTGCATCAAAGGACAGAATCCTTAGCATCTATATTACTTGTCTGTTTCTTGAAAATCATTTAATGTAAATGGCCTAAACCAGAGACAAGTCTTTTGACAAAACAAACCAAAGCAATGCTGCCACCCTCCACACGGAAATATGTGCTGAAAAACGAGCCCAGAACAACCACAAGAGGCCTGTAATGTGTTGGTGTGTCCATTTCTTTACTGACTCTGTCCGTCCGTCCAAACCACTCACCCCATACGGGGCACGGGGAACCGGAGCCTAACCCGGCACACAGGGCGTAAGGCCGGAGGGGGAGGGGATACACACAGGACGGGACGCCAGTCCGTCGCAAGGCACCCCAAGCGGGACTCAAACCCCAAACCCACCGAAGAGCAGGACAAGGACCAACCCACTGCGCCACCGCACTCCCTTGCTTACTGACTCTGTAACCTTTTTATATTTCCCTTTGTTTTCCTTTGTCTGTGAGAAAACCCGCAAGCACAGGGCACCGTCTGCGAGTAAAGCATAACAACTAAAAGGAGAAACTTTTTTCCCCTGATTTATTTGTATTTGTGTTTTTTCTTTTTTTTTTTCCAAAAAAAAAAAAAAAATCAACTGGCAGAAGTACAGAGAGAAATAAAATAGAAAAACACGCACCAGAGCCAGCAATAGCAATATGTGCATGCTTGGAGCATGTTCTTCAAATACGTATGCATGTAAGATTGAGGCTATTCACACATCCCACTTTTCAATTCCCTGTTGCTGGCCTTCCAAGCTGTCTTGTGTATGCATTTTGCAAATGCAGACTCACATTCCATATGCCCACAGGTTAGAGATATTCAGTGTGATGCATTCAAATGTGAGATTTACAACTGAGTTTATTCACTCTTCATATTTATGTAATTGTGTGACTATTTTCAGTATCTGTGTTTACCTCTACAGGGTCACAATTTAATTACAGTGAATAAATCAATCAATTAACCCCACAAATTCATCTACAATAATAAGTAACAATAATGGAAAAATGTGGGCATTTTGTTCTTAGTATTTATTGGCTGGCTCTTTTATTCCAAGAGACTGATAGTGTAATCCAGCAGAAGGGAGCATCAGAGGCTGTACTGTTGTCCCCATTTATACTATGAATTATTTGTAAAATTTATTATTTAGCTGACGCTATTATCCAAACTAATTTACAACATTAGGTATGTTCATTAAGCTACTTACAATGATTTACCCATTTATACAGCAGGGTATTGTTACTGTACCATTTGAGGTACAGCAGCACAAATGGGACTTGAAGCAGGAACTTTCTAACTGCAAGACAATGGCACTAACCACTACCCTACCAGCTGCCCTTGTACAACTGGATAGTCTACAGGCATATTTCAGAATAAGTACAACGCCTTATGATGGGCTGCCTCCCGCCCAAGGTATACCCTGCCCAAACCACCGTGATCCTGCAATGGACAGGTGGTTAGTGCTAACCAATGGGTAGATGGACGTCCTGTCACCTGGAGTGATAATGTTCCAGTAGTGTAGTGAATATGTCTGTGGTTCCAAGCAAATGGGATCTCTTATTTATGTTCCATGAAAGTGAAGAGAGCTGTTCACAACTATGCCTGCAGTAAATACTGTGAGTGTGAATAGGAGCACCTTCAGTGTTCCAGCTGTTGGGTTCCATGCTGTGTACTAGAGGTGTCGGCATCCTTCCATCTCAAGTATTTGTTGCCACAATCTGTGCCACTAAATATGATGCCAACATTTACAAATGTGCTCCCGCAGGTAGAAAGGAGAAAATAGCTTTCTATAGCTCTTCTTTCCCCTCACACTCCTGCCTGCATTTCAGCTCAACTCCAGCTGCAGTGAAGAGGAAGGCGCCATGTGAATGGAGCCGATTCACTTCCGTCAAGCTGGGAGAGAGCAGAGGAAGTAGCATGACAAAGACGTTGATTGGGGGGGTAATGAGGTTAATTACGAACCCTTTTCTGCTACTCTTCCATCACGCAATACCAAATGAATCCATTCTGCAATCACAAATGGGCTGTTTGCTCCTAAGTTTACTGGAAAAGTCAAACGGATTGTGGGCTCTTGAGACGACTGACTGTTGAAGGCACGCAGGGATCTGGGAGAATGTCCTCATGGGACCACTGCAGCATTCTTCCCGTCATAAGGGAAACGCGTTTTGATGGAGTGAGCCGTTGGCAGTACAAGTGAGAGCCTTAAGGGGAGAACTGTGTGACACAAGAGGAGATGGTGTTTTTAAAGGCACAGAAGTAACAGAGTCAGAATAAGGACAGCGATGACTACAAAGGGGTGCGTGAGATGAGTGACAGCTGGGTGGTGGGCAGTTTCAGAAATGTTTAATAAATCTTTAAAATTCTTCCAGTGCAGCTATAGACTGCATTATGTCATGCTCAAAAAGACACATGGAAAAGGTGGAATGAGAGGAAAGAGTTAATAGAGCCCTATATTCTTTTGTAACCTGAGCCCAAGATGCACTGGCATCCTGATGTATGCTGCCTTGGGCCCTCAAGTACTTATTGGTAATGGATGGATGGATGATTTTTAACAGGGCCAGTTAAAGCATCTCGTTACAGCATTTTCACAAGGTACCCAATTTCAAGTATGCTCCTCATATGCGTGTCTGTTGAAATGCAAAGAGGAAATAATATACGCCCAAATGATACATGGAAGGGAAGCCACTGAGCTCATCCTGAAGGTCAAAAGTGTACAGACATTTGAGAAAAACTAAGGAATCAGGTGCAATAGGTTAATCACGCAATGGTATCGTTCAAAATGAAAAAATAAAATGAAAAATTTACATTTATTTATTTAGCAGACGCTTTTCTCCAAAGCGTGTTCCAATAAACTCTATGTAGTGTTATCAGTCCATACACCTTATTCACCAAGGTGACTTACACTGCTAGATACACCACTTACAATGGGTCACTCATCCTTACATCAGTGGAACACACACTCTCTCTGTCACTCACACACTATGGGCGAACCTGAACAGCATGTCTTTGGACTGTGGGAGGAAACCAGAGTACCTGGAGGAAACCCACGCAGACACGGGGAAAACATGCAAACTACACACAACTGAGCAGGGATCAAACCCATGTCCTCTCGCACCACCCAGGCGCTGTGAGACAGCAGCACTACTCACTGTGCCACCGTGGCACCCAAAATACTTCAATTCTGTCAAAAAGTGGCAAAAATTATTACCAGAATAAAGGTTGATGGCTGCTACCATATACATAAAAGTCAATCAGTCCAATAAGATATACAGGCACGGGGGTCTAATGCAGATCATCCTATAAATTACTGCTAGGTCACCAAGGGTGAGGAAAAATAAAAAAGGGCTATAGAATATATGACAAGAACTGACATGTCTTGGTGACGAACTACGAAATACACTCACACTATATCACTGAAATAGTGGACAAAACCAATAGACACGGTGACCTCAAAGTGTTACGAGTAAGAGTTTAAGGTAAGTCGACTGCACACTACATTGAAAAGCACAAAGGTTCGAAACCTTCACCTCACCTTCTCATGTGCAACTAGTCAATGCTATAGAGTGCAGTATGAGAAACAAAAACACAGATTTAAAGCCTTTTTCAGCATAAAGTCTCATAACTTTTGCTGTACAGTAGCAGTGAAAGGTGAGAGTACATGGGCTTTTTACAACAAGGCGTTTTGTTAAGAAGTTTCGGCAGGAAACCTGCTGACATGTCTTCCCAGCTCTTCTGCAGCACTTCCCAGAGGTGCAGGACACTTGCGCTGCTTTCCTTTCACTCCTCTCCATTTCATCCTGTACAAGTACTGGCCCAGTTGCCCAGATGCCTGGTGCTACATGTACTTTATACATCCATTTTGCTTTAGCCCTGCATTTTGTCAGTTCCAGTTTTTGTTTTAAATCTTGGCGCCCTCCACAGTACGTGAACGACCTTTAATTAATTTTTTCCCCCTGAAAGGTCCTCATTACAGGTGAGCAGGTGCTTGTCTAAACCTATCCATTTTTAAGATTTTCCCCCTCACCTTCCCCTGAGATACAGTTAGTCTTTGCAGCTAATTATGAAACGCTGCTTAATGAACTTCCTCCAGAAGCCATCTCTCTCCCTCTCTCACTCAGGCACGCACGCGTGCACACACACGCACACACACATAGTCTGTGCTTTATCATTCTGTGGGTACTCTATTCCTTGATATCCTGCATTAACACTCCCCATCACGGGCAGTGAGATCTATCCTGCTGAGAATTTAGCGTAACGTGTGCAGCAATGGCACAGTTCCACATTTCACTGCAGCTCTGCTCCGCAAGAGTTTCCGGCAGAAGTGGTGACACTGCATCTCAAACCACTTACACCAACCTGCAACTGCGCAGCAGTCGCTGCTGATAATCCTCAACCTAGAGCAGCTATTCACACACGCAGTGACACCATGGTGGAAAAAGCTAAACTACTGACACTTCGGCCTGTTCTCCCTCACTCATACTGATTTACTAAGTACATTCCACAGAGCCTATAAAATTAGCATTTTACCCATAATTCAGCACCCACAGTATAACACGTAGGATTTACACCTCGTGCTGATTGACCATGTCCCCTAACCACTTCTGGGCCCAGGTTATTAAGCACAGTTTTTCTGTTTTGCAGCCAGGGTGCTATTGAAGACTTTGCAAAACAATTTACAGCATTCCAAGCATCAGTTCAATTCTGTAACTTATCCTTCACACTGCAGCTACTCCAACAGCCCTGCTGTAGCACAAAACAGTCTGGCTAGAGAGACCTTCACAGCAGGGCAGAGGAGGAGGACCTCCAGTGGAGAACTTTGGAGCTGCTTCAGATGTTGAGCAAGGGTTCCTGTCCAGCCTCAGGGACAATCCCATCATGGCTCAGCTCAGAGCACAGGACACAAGGTCTCATGCCCACCATGGCCATCATTACCATTATCATTACCATGGAAATGGCAGGAAAGATGGAATTTGTCCTCTGGGCACAGTTAAACAATGGCCCAAAACAAAAGGGCCTCATTTGGCGGTGTTCTGATGATGTAAAGTGAAAACCCAAGACTCCATCTGGGGTCATTTCCGTAAGTTAATTCGGTTGAACACTAACACATTACTGCTGCCAGCAGCCTCACTGTCTTACAGCTTTCAAAGCTGATACACTGTAGCCAGTCAGCATCAGAGCTTTCCCTTCGGTTGTCTTTCATGGGCCAAAGCATCAGCAGGCGTTCAGTTCTCCTCACTTCACTACCTCATTTACTGGATTCTCATATCAATACACACACATTCATGAATACAGTCATCCTCTCAGAGTTTAAAAAAAAGCCCCAAGCTACTTAAATTTGCATTTACACGTTACCTATGAACCCAAGCATACATTTAGTCACCGATAACTGCAAAGCTGTGTCTTGTGAAGTCCTCTCCAGAAGAATTAATTGATGAACAGGGCATCTTAATAGTCAACATGAAAGGGTGGTGACCACGTCGAGAAACCTCACCTGCTTTTCTTCCTCGCAGCTCTCTTTGATCTTCCTCCGACACACGAGAGCCAGGGCCACCAGAAGGGCCAACAGACATACAGCCAAGCCTACTGTCACCCACAGGGCCACGGTTGGGAATGCCACCCCCTGACCTGCCCAAGGAGAAAGCAACACAGTGGTTAGACCTCTTTCAAACCGCAACCTTCGTTACCCTCATCATGATCTCCATGATGATCATGTGTGTAACAAATATTCCGTTTCTGATTACCATCGCCATCATCACAACACCTTTCTGCAGCTTTAGTCTTCTTCCCTGTATGTGAACTCTGACAAGTAACCCCAGATAACCCTTTGCAGCCAATGAAAAAAAATCAGTCATACGACAGACAGACACCAAAATGAGAACACGCATTTTTTGTACCAATGTTAAGAGTATTGCAAACTCTTGGGTTGTTTGCCTGTATTTCACTCAGGAGGAAGGCAAACTTCAATGTCTGACACAGGCTTAGCAAACGAGAGCAAACAAAAAAATAAAAGTGGTCAACGCGAAAAGAGGTCTGCCTACCCAGATTTCCCAGGGGCACTGTGAAGAAAGAGACAGTACCACAAACAGCAGTTCCACTACACAGCTGCCACACTGACTGTAACACAAACAGGCCACTGCCATATAGCCCATTCTGCACAGATAATTGAAAAAAAGTCTAAAAATGGGCCTGCGTTCGTGAAAAATGACAAGGCATTTATAAAAACTTGGGGCAGGCAGCAGGGAAAATGAGACCGAATTTCTGAGCAGGATGAGGTCAATACCAATCATCTTCTCTTTTTCTTTGTGGGGAGGGGGCTGTGCTAAAAGGAAGACATACCCATCCCTTTTGATGTGGCATAAGAGAGGAAAAGAAAACATGGAGGTATTTCAATCTTCTTTGGAAATCTGGAGAACAGGATTGTGTTCAGAGGAGCCTTAAGAAAAACAAAGATATGAAACCTCCATGAAGAGTAGGGCCCCCTCATTCACCCACTCCAGAAAGAAAGAAAGAAAGAAAGAAGACACGGGGGGGGAGAGCAGACTAAACAAAACTAATGACAAGGTTATATAAGGTCCTTCAGGTGCTCATTCTAGAAAAATCAAGATCGCAGTGTTAAATGTTCCTCATGTATATTAGCACGCCTCTGAAATCAAAGGGACCTGTGATTTCCTCTATTTAAACAGCTACCTATTGCTACCACAGCTATATTCTAATACTAATTGTACATCTTCAGGATCCAAGTCTTTGTCCTTAACCATTCTGCTGTCTGTTGCCTTAATACCGCATATGTTTCATATTTTCCACAGGTAAAGAACTGCTCCTCTAATGTTTAAAAAGGCAAGATTTGATACAACTTAAGTTTGATGCAATTTATCACACTGTTCTCACTTATCTTTCAATAAACATTATTGTCCCCAATGTATATTTTGTGACTGCTAAAAATAAAACATTTGCTTGGTGGCATAAGGTAATTGCTATTGAATTTTAACAATCGATCAGCACGTTGTGACGTTATTTGGAGCCTTTTCCAAGCTCAGATGCTGCGGTGCGAACCCGGCTTTTCCGTCTCCCCGGCCTTTGAGAAGCAGCCAACTGTGTGATGATGATTCCTGTCACTCTGCAACCTCTGGATCGATATAAGCAGACGGCTCTCATTCCTCAAGACCTTCACTCCTTCCAAAGTGCTTGCGGCTAATAAACGGTGTGCAAAAAATACAAAAAAATACATGCTGATTAATGGAAACTTATTACTGTTAGGAGATGTGAACTGCTACTCGTACAAAACACACTAATAATAACAATCACAATAACAACTAAAAGCAGTAAGGACCACCACTCTTACAAATGCTCCTATTACTAATAGAGTCTGTACTGTTAATGAGAGAAAGTGCTAATTGGATCAGCTTGTTTGGCAGGAGTTAAAATGGCGTTCCTCACGCCTCACTCCCCCAGGGTAGACTGATAAAGACAAATGCCACTGCCAGCTATCATTTCTCCGACGAGCCCCGGCAGCCCCGCGGGCTGCGATTTTCCTCCCGATGTTTGATGATGTGGTTTTGCTTTCTTCAGAAATAGATTTGTCTGTAATGGCTCTGTTTTCCTACCACCTCCTCTTTCTTTGCTTTGGACACCCTCCACACCTCCCCCTCCTGCCCATCACGTCTCTCTCTCCTCTCCTGCCAGGCGCTCCCTCACCACGGCCACTTCTGTTTGCGGATCACGGGGAAGGCGATGGACTTGAAATGTAACCCATCGGACCACAGTTTGTTGCTACTGAAAGTGTAACGCTGAAGGGGAGGGGACCAGACTAAACATGCCTGGGACTCAGCAGATTAAATTCCATGGAATATGCCGTTATGAAGAGTTCCTCCTCCTGATGGGGTAATCTCCCCATCCCCACCCCTACTGCTCCTGCTCTCTCACTGCGAGGCCTCCCCTCAGACCCTCGGCCTCAACTTATCTCTCCCAAGAAGGAGTAAACACTAAGCATGCAAAAGTTGCATACACACACGGAGAAATACACAAGACCAAGAAACATTAAAAACACAGATGCAGATGCCTATGCACGGATGGAAACACACACATATAAAACGTATGCACTAAGTCTGTCCACATTATTTTCTGTACTAAGCAAACAAACATTATTTTGCAAATGCCCTTTTCAGATTGAATAAATCAGTCCATTAGACAGGACTCTGCCAAACATGTACTGCTCATAACTAAAAACAATAGAGTAGAAACACAACACCTCATATTTCTGGGTCAAAGGGCTAAAAGCACGCTTAAATATGTGTGAATGGCAGTGTGACTAAACAGCAGTGAGTGTTTGGAGTCGAGCTATACGGGCAAGTACTGAGTCACAGAGGACTGTGACGGTTTACTTCACCTCTCCCTGCTGCTGGGCATTGAGGCACAGCAGGTAACAGAGAAGCCACCAGGTAGAGGACAGGCTGAAAGTGCTAAGGAGGACTCGCTGGCTTGGCAGCTGATGAGTGCCCAATTCTGCTACTTTGGGGAGTAAAGCTCCCCACCGATTAGTTATCCATATATTATTTACTTGGTTAGGCAGCAGGGTAGCATGTAGATTGTTATTGATCATGCAGGTTCACATCCAATCTTAACCTACGATCCAGAAGGTCATGCATTGATACACGGCTCTCCTGTACAGTGTGCGTTACACAGAACAACATAGACAGTATGAGATGGCAAGAAACGAATTTAAGAAAATTATGGATATATATTACACACACACACACACACACACACACACACACACATTTTCAGAACCGCTTGTCCCATATGGGGTCGCGGGGAACCAGAGCCTACCCGGCAACACAGGGCGCAAGGCCAGAGGGGGAGGGGACACACCCAGGACGGGACGCCAGTCCGTCGCAAGGCACCCCAAGCGGGACTCGAACCCCAGACCCACCGGAGAGCAGGACTGCGCTACCGCACCCCCTTGGATATATATTACCATTCATCTTATCTACAAACATTTACAAAAGCTGAACTGTACAGTAACGTGCATACACTCTGGTTTCCTGAAACTCCCCAAACTGGCCAAACCCACAGTCATTACCGCATTCTGAAATTTCGTGGATTACATAAACGTCCTCATTCGTGCCCTCTACGTAGCACGTCTAACAATAATAAGAGGAATGGCAGGCGAGACGGGGCGGATGGCCAAGATGATAAGGACTAGGGACAGAAAGCACAGTAGGATAAGCTATTGCTTCTGCGCTGAAGGATCTGTGCTCAGTAAATGACTTTGGACGTAATGCAGACCCCATTCTATCATGGTCAAAAAAGGTGATCAAAACCTCGTATGCGGAATTTGTCTTTTTCCCAAAAGCACAGGAGGAGATGCTGTCTGCTTTCATCAGCCTGTCTCCTTGCAGACACCGCTGAGGTAGGGCAGGATGCTGTGCGTGGGGTATGGGGATGTGGGGGGACTGCACTTGGCAAACACAGATGGATGGGCAAGGACTTCTGTCCTGTCAGCATCTCAAAGTTGTTTTTTTTTTTTTTCTCCCCCCTTTTTCTGTTTTTTTTAATGAATTGCTTTTCAGACAGCTCCAGGACAGAAGTCTTGCTGGCAGGGAGAGGAACATGCCCTCCACTCCATTGGATACCTCTGCAATACATCCATTTCCATTTGTCACAGAGGAAAGCCATAATGGCTCTTCCAGTGATCACCACAATCAGACACACAGAGACACGCACTAAACCACAGTGCACAGTTTAGGCCTTGCATAACTACTGTCAAGGAACATGTCCTCTAAAATAAATAAATAAATGTACCTGAACAACACTTGAACAGAAATTACCCAAGTATCTATTGGCCAGTAATTGCATCACACAAATACAGTCGGTTACCAAGGAAACTCTCTGAGGTGACCCAGCAATATTATGTTCAGATTACGGAAATCCACAGTAGCTGTAACCAGACCCTCTCTGTGTTAACAGACACACAAGGCACGAGTCAGCTCTAAAGAGAGGGTGGGAGGGGGAAGGGTCTCACCTTCTGGTTGGTGTAGAGTGATGTCATCACACTGGGTCTAATCGAGGTTCCTGCCAACTCCTTTACAGCTAGCGCTAATGCGATTTTCTTTTCTTAGCAGGAAAAAAACCCCGCGGGATGTGTAATTAAGTGTGCCGAGTGTTCAAAGTAAACTCGAGGAGGGTGTCTCGTTAGCGCTGGTGGTCTCATTATACAAAGAGCATCTTTAAGGTGGAAGACCCAGTAGAGGCAGCTTTGCCAGCGATGTAGCCTGTAGGGGCAAGGCTGACAGAGGGGTACAAGCCAGAAGGATACACCCACCCTGTAACCCTAGCTGCATGCATTAAGCAGATGTCCTCAGCTGAACTCCACTGCCCAGGAGCTTGGGTTTAAAACATCTGGTTCTCTCCAGCTGAAAGGCACTGAGCTGCCTTGGCCCACCTGCTCCAGACAGTGGTTATTGAGACTTGGAGGTGGCATAGGGACATTAGTGATTTCTCTTCTGTCTTGAGTTCAAATCAGCCAAAGCAAGCAGCCAACTGCTGCACAGTGTTCATAATTTTCAATTATCTTTCCAAAAAGTAGGACTATAAGACACTCGTGAGTTTTTGGAAGCAACAGCTAGTGAGAGTAGTCACCAGCTATGGTGTAGTTACCCAGCCTTATGTCTCAACTTGGGTAAAGAGGGTTGTGGGGAGGGGCTTGTCTCCTGAGTATACTGCTTAACCGAGGTCCAGAAAAATGTCAAGGGCCACTTTCTTAGCATGTTACAGTATCGATCTGTTCATCAGGTGTGGTTGTAACACAGCGTGTGGTGACATATGGGCATTTGCAGCAATCCACCTTAAGTAGTTTCCTCCAAGGTACAACAGCAGTGTTGCACTCCTGGAAATGCACAGCCTTTCAGTCACCAATGAGGACGCTCCTGACCATGCTGGTGCCAAACACCACCTGCTGGTCAGCGCATTTAATGCTCTCAGATGTGCTGCTTCAACCCCTGCTCCAGGCTTTGAGGGCTCCCCACAGGGTCCGTCCTGCAAGCTGAGGAGGCGAGGTAGTATCTGTGGAAACTGCTGCCAAGAAGAGGCTGTGCTGACAAGAAGGAGATTAAAGGGAAAAAGGCAGAGAGGCAAACCGCTGATTCTTCTGTGAGCCTTGTCACCAGTTCCCGTTTTGATCGTTTGTTTTTCTCCATTTCCAACAACCATGTATAAACAAACACACAAGGAAAGAACAAAAAAATTATCTTCAGATCTCTCCAAAGTTTCAGCACACAGGCATAAGTTGTGCTCTGAAAATTCCTTATCCTGTGCCTTATCTCCAGGAGATTATATAACATAATTTCTTTAAAACCATCTCTTTGCCTAAGGCCCTCATTATTTAAAAAAAAAAAAAAAAAAAACTTCAGACCCTCCTTCTGCAGGCCTTAGTAGTTTTGCATGACGGCAATCTCTTTTACCTCGCACACAGGAGCCTCAATACAGTACAGCCCGACAAACCACCCTTTTAAGAAGGTCTCCTCTCAAATAAAACACCTTCAAACATCCCCAGTGATTAACCAAGTAGTTGTTGCTTCAAAATATATATAACCTTCCACTGAAAAGCACTTTACATTAATACATAAAACATTAATAAATAAATAAATAAATAAATAAATAAATACCTGGGCACACAATGTGTGTGACACCTTTTAGGCAAAGAAAACACTTGAGAAGACCTCAAGGACACTTAGATATAATTGCTAGTGGATGCATGAGCAGACTGACAATAGGGTTGGGAGCTCCTGTAGATACTAATGGCACATTTGAGTAGATGGACTTATCCTCCAGATCCATTCGGAGCACGACTCCAGCCTCCCTGCATAGCCCTTGAATAATGATAATCGGCAGCTCTGGCTGCATTTAAACAGCTGGGATGGAAGCTGCTCTCTTGGATGCAATTGTGTGCACAGTTGAGCCACTTCCTCTTACCTGGTTTAAAGAGACCGACAAAAGCGAGTAGATGCTGGAAAGAGGGAAATCAGCAGTGGGGAACAATGGTTTGGTAGCAGATGTTGTAACAGGCTGCCGGTCGGAGTTTTAAGAGAAAAAGCCACTGTTCCTCCCCAGAGCACGGTGAGAAGATCATCCAGCTGTGTAAACGATCAGCAACATACTTTTTCAGTAGCTACATGAGCAGCACTGTCTGACACATGCCTGTCTAGAAAAATCTGTATCATTAGACAGTACATTGAACATTGAACTCACAGGTCTACTGTTCAGCTGTTAATGTAGCTGGTCAGTGGGCAGGAACATTGAATGCATTGACTGGCTGCTGAAATTAAATCAACCATAATCAACATAAACATCACAAAAAATAATTATCCTGAGTAGAAAGAGCTTTGGAGATTTCCACATAATTATCCAAGTGTGTCAGCCTCCACTAGAAAACTTAAGGTCCAAGGTTTTTTACAGGTATCTCCAACCTCATACGTTAATGAAAATGTGCTTCTTTATAATTGCTCAATCACATAAATGTGCACTTACACCAATCATAAGCTGCACCCCAAATTAATAAAAAAGTACAAACAGCAGCAAAAGACAACTTAGAATGAAGTATACTGTAAACACACTACAGTCAGGTCTTCAGGGGAGAGAGGAAGCGGAAAAATATTAACAAACACACAGCCTTATCAAACAAAAGTGACATTCACAGGGGGCCAGGCAAATCTACTAGAACTAAGATGTACTTATACTGGCATGACATTTTAAGGTAATTTTTAACAGTTTAAAAGTGCAGTGTTTTACTTGTATTAAATAATACTGCTGTGAATGTTCCTTTATCACAAACAGTAATGGAAAGCTTATAAGATTGATGGTAAACACAAAAAGAGAACCGGAAAACTGCGGTCACATCGTCTGACACGGAGATATAATCTTAATAGTCTCGGAAAGCACCAAGCGAAACCGAATGCATTTGACAACAGTGGTAATGATTATGTTGGCAAGAAGGACACCTTCCAGATTTTCACCCATCTTAACTTCCCTCGCTGTGGTACTGGGTTAGTTTGGTTAACAAGCATAGAGGGTTGGGGACTAAGCTGGAGAGCAGTCAAAAGATTCCAGGCATGCCTGACCTTAGTATTTCTGCTTATAGTTTAAAATACTTGATGAGCAGCACTTGTAACTGAGATTTGGCTGCCATGTGTCATGAATATGGCCTCTGCAGAAGCCAGGGGTCACCAGGAAATTCCTTGCCTCCTCTCAAGGAGATCTTATCACAGTAGACCATGTTAGAGAGAACAGCATCAGATGAGGTTTGAGGTAATCATAAAGCAGGAGATCACACGGGGAGAGGTCATATCAGAAGAGAAGACCACACAGAAGCACGTTTAGCTTCCAGCTTCTGTTTCACAATCACTGATCAGTGGCAGATCTGCTGGGAAGGAAAGCCACTACAGCGCAGGATGGGCTTTCACTGTGAATCACATGAAAAACAATCTATGCTCAAGACCATGTTCCTTTATGTATGGCCAGATATTGATTTCCGCAGTTTCAAAGACCAGAACAAAAGCAATCTAGAAAAGGTTACAAAAACATCACTTGTGGAATAGTAATTCACAGCTTTATCCTTGTTGACTTTAAGAAACATATGATTGAAAAATAAACAAATAAAGGGATAGCGTTTCAATCTATAGCTAGTTTTCTCAATGGCTATTTTTACCCAGTATTTCTGAAAGGACTTAAAGTAATATGATTTTATAATGCAAAGCCAAAACTGACACTGGGCCTTTCTGAAACTAATCCCTCTTAACGGATTTGACATTGCTTCTTTAACTATATTCTGGGAAACCTGTGTTCCCATCACAGGCAACACCACAAGACAGACACAAAAAAAAAATAAAATAAAAAAATCTAACTTATCAAAAACAATAGGGATCTTACTCTACTTTCCTGCTGCAATAAACAAGTATTGTTCTGGAGGAATGAAGCCAAAGTATGACAGGGAAACAGAGGGCAGCTCCCCACTGCACAGAAAGAAGGAACTGCTCAGAGCTGAAAGCAACTCTGCCAAGAGGAAGCAATCTCATGGCATAATACACCTGAAACCTCCTGAGTACTCCCACCGGATGTCATTTGTATGCTGAAACCATGGGGATGGTAGGTGATCACCCAAAGTATGACCATCTGGCAGATGATGTAGTGACTAAGGTCCTGGGCCTGTCATCAACAGGTTGTTAGTTACAGACTCAATTTAGCCAACTCAACTATAGCATCAGACCAAAGGATTAGTAAAAGCACTGAAGGGCTCATCATAGAATCAGCACCATCACCCTGCCTTTCCTGGAGTTCTGCACCTAACAAAACCTCAGATTCCTCGGACATCTTTGTCTGCATGTGTATCACACAGGCAAAGCTCACACTTTTTCTTCATACATGTCCTCACTGCTCATCATGACTCCTTCAACAACAGCTGATGAAGCCTGGTGATTTTCCACTTAACTGGAGAGGCTGAGCAATGCCTAGCTGATCTCCCTGCTGTCAGGGTGCAAGAAGTCGTAGCTCAGCACTGCGGTTCTGGCCTCAGCAAAATCCTCCAGCCTTCAGTCTGGATTGCTTGGTGTGTCACTTAGTCTGACGAACACTCTCAATCGGTTTGCCCTACCAGCACCAGGGCCCCATGGGGTCACGCTCTCTGTAGCTAGAGGGAATGTGGGTGCCACAGTGGCGAGGGATTAAACCCTGACCAGAAAGCAAACAGAGGTATCTGCAGGCACTCAGTGATGTGCACCGTAGTTCTGTTGAACTCACAGAAAAGCTGAGACTGATTCAGTCAGCACAACTGAGCTGGCCTTTTTCACATTTCAAGTGAGACCACACTGAGGACAGGATTACTGGACTGTTGACCCGGAGAGCCCTGTTCACTCAAGGCATGTCAATACAGCATCCCACAACGCGCCTGGAGGAAGGCTTCCTCCGTCGACCTGGAGGTAAAGGACTACCGGAACCTATGCCTCCAAATCTCCTTTACCTGTTCTTTTAGGAGATGCTTGTGTAAGGGGAATAAAATTATAAGGGCAGCCCTGACTGTGATGTGTACGATACTGGAGCTGAAAGATTTGGATCACAAGAGGAGAAATCATGTTGAAAAATTGAGCAAATGATCAAATTCACTGACCATTTCAGAAATTTAAATGGCTAATGTATGAAACTGGACA